>NC_133871.1:28491386-28677713 GCF_044706935.1 Curcuma longa
AGTAGTGTTATTACCAAGGCTTGGACTTGGAAATCCAAAACGAAGCTCATTTTTCAGCATGCTTAATTCAGCTTGGAAATGAGCAAACAGCAATGTTGCACCAAGTTGTGGAATCTTATTTTTCAATAAATTAAACAAGGACTTTTTATTACTGACATGGTTATCAGTTATAGAACACTACTAGCTTGTCAATTAATGTGAAGAAGTGCAAATATAAAGAGTTAATGTTTTGTGTCGAAGACAATTTCACGAGGTCACGTCCATCTCCTGTTCAGAACGATAGGACAACGGTTTTATTATGAACAGAAAATTAAACAATGGTTTGGTTGTTGTCTGTTGGTGTACTAAAATTAAAACTAGAAGACAACAACTTGTAGCAAACAAATTAGCGGCCATCAGAATTTTAAAAACGTTACTAAAAAGAATTGGGAAAAAATTGTAAACTAATATATTCAGTGTTTTAAAGTGACCGCAAATTAAAGACTTTGATTATTAAGAGGATATCGAAGATATATATACCTCAAACGCCTTAATTCTACCGCTCAATCACCTTTCTAATGCGCCCACCGCCCTCCAAAGGTTGTGCTTGAAAATATATATTTTTTAAATAGTTTTCTTCTCGATCAAATTGAAAATTCAAAAATTTTCATTTAAAAAAAAACACTTTTATATAAGTTTGCAAGCAATGAAAGTCAGCAAGTTTCGTTTGACAAATACACTTTCAATACACACCTTTTAATTTATGCTTGTGCTTGTCTAGGTAAATAGATTGGATTTTTAAATGAAAGAGCATGATTTTTCAAGTAAACATTAATAAATGACAGAGCATCATTGTAAATAATTTTAAAATATTTTTAGGAATTTTAAAATATATTTTGGCAATTAATTAATTAATTAATTATATATATATATATATATATATATATATATATATATATATATAACTTATTGCATAAACGATTAATGAGATAAGAAAACATAACATATGCAATCAAATTCTCAAAAGTGACTTAAAATGGATTTAATCTTTCACAACTTTTTCAAATAGTGAAATAAATCCTAAGATACTTATGACGACCTATTAATCACGTATGTAATTGTGTTCATGCATTTTACCCAAAATTGAGATGGAACATTTTTAGCATGTAGCATGCATGCTCCAACTCTACTTGCACTAATAAATAAGTTAATTGATTATTTTTTTATGAGATTAGCAGTGTAACTTATATTAAGTCTAAATTTCATTTATTATCATATAATAGATATAAAAATAATTTTTGTATTTTCATGGAAATTATTTTTTCACACTATTTTTTTTTTAAATAAATCAAACTTAATAAACTAGCTAGTATACCCTCAAGCAAGTCCCAGCAGGTTGATGAGTTTTCCAAATATCTCTATTAGTCAAAAAAAAATGGAAGCTTTGTGAATCTGTCTCCATCCAAATAAGAGTGGTTAAGATTTTGATAGCTATTAGTCAGAAACAAATAATTCTCAAAAATCCAAGTCCCAAACCATCATATTTTTGTTTTATTAGCTAAAACAAATGGATTTGTATCTGTCATGTGGAAGGTCATTAATTACTTTGCTTGATTTTTTGTACTTTGTGGAGATTTTTATTTTATTGATTAAGATAGAACAAGGTAAGCACGTCTAACGTGCAAACCTTCATTCCATGTCCTCCACATGCAGCAGTTGACACATCACATGCAGCAGTTGACGAACTCCCACTACAACCAACAGATCACGTCCAGAGAGACTCTCTCTCTCGAGGTTCCTGAGCTACATGATAGCTGGAGGAAGAGTCGGTGACGAACTCTCGAGAAAAATCGACAAGGAACTTGCTTTCATGAGTTTCTTGTTGGTGACTGAGGAGCAAAGAGGAGGAGGATTCTTGTTGCATTTGGAAGCACAGAATCTCTGCTTGAGCCACTGCAAGCTGCATCTGTAGCTGAGACACCTGATTTTGAAGGTAAGAAATGGCACCGACGCACCCGTAAACCGGGTCCTTCATCCTCGCGCTCGCTTCGTAGACTAAACTACTCACTGCATCTGCTCTGTGATGAACTGGGAGCTCCTGCAATGTAAGATCAAGTTAATATTTTAAAGTTGATGGCCCAAATTAATCACAAAGCATGCACCAATTGTGTTATGAGGAAGTAATTGAGACCTGAAGCATCTTGTTGACGTTACTGGCACCGAACACCTTGTGCACAATGTAGAACTTGTGGGGTTGATCAGAAGGGAAGTAGGCGGCAAAGATGCAATCTTTGGCGCATCGCCGACGCAGCAATTTGCAGGCGGCGCAAGGTGTGCTGCTGCCACTCCCAGCCATCAGAAGGAGGAGAGGTAGGAGCAGAGGTGAGTGATGGCTGATTTATAAAACTTGATCTGTTGATCAAGAGCACACTAGTTGCAACCATGTCGGCATGTCCAGCCATAAAAGATGGGAATTTATTCAATATTTTAGACGGTGACGGTGGAGTTTTCATGGCTCGAAATCTTCAGGAACCAAAGGTTAAAAAGTCAAGGACTTGGATGGATTTAAATTACAGATCTACTGAAGACTTAGGTCACTAATTAACTGCTTGTTTGTTTGATAATTTAACTGACTTGCAATCTTCTTCACTGGTTCCATGAGCTCCGCTCCGGCCGGCTTAGTTGACCTGCAGATTGACAATTACAGCAACAATTGGTATTTCCAAGACTTGGACTCCGAAATCCAAAACGAAGCTCATTTTCCAGCATGTTTAAGCTTGGAAATGAGCAACAATGTTCAGACTTAGATGAGGGCGAAGAAGGGGAACTGATCGCTGATTTAACGTTGTGGAATCTCATTTTCCATAAAGAAAGAATTGATCTTGCATGTTATTACTGACATGGTTATCAGTCATCGAACACTTGTCAATTAATGTGAAGTGCAAATATAAAGAATTAATATTTGTGCCGAAGACAATAAATTCACGAGGTCACGTCGATGTCCTGTTGAGAACTAGGAAAACGGATTTGATTATGAACAGAATCAATACTTTGGTGGTTGTGTGCTAAAATTAAAACAAGCAATGACAAATCTAGAAGCAGCAAACAAAGCCCATCAGACTTAAAAACATCATTAAAAAATAGGGGGAAAATGTAGGCCAATATATTCAACGTTTTAAATAAAATAAAGTTGGTGACCGCAAACTTTTGTTTTTATAAGGTTCGGTTCACCGTTCATGGGAGAACAAACAAATTAAAACAAAATTATGAATTCATTCAAATAAAACAGATTTAAATCTCAATACATTTAAAACCTCGCCAGAAAATTGCTGAATTTTATATAAAAGAGAAAATTAATGAATTGCCAATATATATTATATATACCATTAAGATGATCAAAGACATATCTCAAACACCTCTACTATATATCCAACGACCTCCAAAGGTTGTGTTTTCTTTTCAATCAAATAAAAAAATTTAAGATGAAAATGTTTTCAAGTACAACAGGTGAAAGAGTAGCCTATATGAAAAAAAAAACCCACACTGTATGTTCCTTTATATTAAATTTTATTTCTAAAAAATGAAACTCTAATTGGAAGCAAATTAGTTGCCAGTCTGGTGGCGTTCCTTCCATTGAAGATTCCCTCCCCACATTATAAATATAAATCATCACAAAATTATAAACATCGTATCAAACAAGCTATTAAGTCACAAATTAAACCGCTATTCTATTCATGGCGGGAGCTACCTAAAGTTGGGAGTGAGATCAATTGAAAAAAGAGGCGTTAATGTCCGCTCTATAGAATTCATTAATGCCAGCTTTAGCTTGATACAGATCAGACTATCGGCCAGAGTTTTTCTATCAACATATCTAGCGAAATATATACTTCAGGACCAAGGCAGATGCATTTGACTTGTGTGTATCTCACGAGAGATTTCCTCCCTAGTGTACTATAAATATAACCCATGACAAATCGTCAATATATGAACATTGGCCCCATGGCGTCCAAGCACCCTGTTCTTGCCATCGCCGGCCTTCTTCTCTTGTTTTTGGTGATTCTAAGATCCAGTTCTGCAGGTACTCATTTTAATCATCTAATTTAAGTACTAACTAATATATCATTAATTCATGTAGCTGATGAATATAATCTTTTTTGATCTGCAGATCGAGGTTGCCGCATAAAAGTTGGAGAATGCAAGACAAATGATGACTGCTTTCTGCCCTGCGTTCATGCTGGTTTTCCTGATGCTGGGAAGTGCATCACTGATCCTGACAGTGCCGGCAGCAAGGTCTGTTGTTGCGATAGCTGATGCATGATTGGGAAGTTTATTCAAAATAAGAAAATAGAATAAGATGATCGATCAGTATCATCAATTTAATCTTCTTTCTTAAAAAAAAATAAAATAAAATTCATTTGATGTTTTTGGTAGAAGATCTTGTAACAATGCATGCTCGCTCGTGCGGTCATGTTGTAATCCATGGAATCAATTCATCTCGAGTTTTATATCGTCTTTTTACCCCCAATGTTTGAATTTGAGACTATGGCTGATTTACTATGGCTGATTTTGTTTCTTATTATTGTTATTTCTATGGAATTTTGGTTCTTCTTCTTCTTCATTCTTCTGGTTGACTTGGCCTTGCTTGCTCTTTAATTTCTTGATATTTTCCTGTGTGTCATTGAGATAATTAATTTAACCTTCTCAAGTGATTTATTACTATCTATTTCTTTGTTTAATTCCATTTCACCGATTACTTTCTTCAATCGTTTAATCTTTTCTAAGTCTCTCATGTAATCTATTCTTTATTTCCTTTGAATCTAAAAAGGTTATCGTTCGAGGAGACCACTACGATAAATTAAATATCATCAAATATCATATTTAATCAGAGAGGTGTAACATCTTTTTATTAATACTTGCAACTTTTTCTTTGATTATGTAACTCATAAAAATGCATCTTATTACTTTATTATCAAACTTGTCACGTTAATGATCGAATATGAATCCAAGTCAGAAGCCATCACAAGTTGCCCATAAATAGGAATCGTCAATCAGTGTTACTTTTGTATGATTAACTAAAATTTTCACTACACGAATTGCCGCCGCATAAATTCTCTAGTTCACAGTCGATGCCGCGCGCCGCATAATTGCCGCTAGCGTGCATGCAGTTGGTTGCGGTTGCAGCCAAATAGGTTGGTCATGCCTGAGCCGGTCGATCGCCGCAACTGAACCACTTCTAACTAGTTCACGATCAAATTAAGTCGAGACTGGCTTAGCTAGCTACAACTTAATTGGCCATCAAATCACGACGTGACCGATCGATTTGGCTACGATTTCATTGTCAAGGCTGCAACTAGCTAGCTAGTTCTAGTGCATGCATGCCGAGATCGATCGGCAGCTGCAGTCAATTATATTGTTACAGCCGCTAGCCAGATCATGATCATGCATGAGTTTGGAAAATTGGACAATTAAAATCAAATTTCATTTATTAATTTTCAGATGAATATTCATTTAATTTCCCCATCGGATTACACAAATTAAAGGAATTAAACACCATCTGAAAGAAGGAAGGAATTGAAGGATTCGGCATTGATCCGTCGATGCCTCTCTAATTTATTTAATTAAAAAGCTAGCTAGAGAGGCCCGCCATTAATTAATTAATTGAATGATTAATCATGGGAGCAGCAGCAGTTGGTATTAGTGCATCTGCTAGGCGCCTTCAACCCACCATCAGCGCACACAATGATGCAGTCATCCACTGTGTTGCAAAAGCTTTTCTCGAAGCAAACTTCTCCTGCAAATTAAATTAAATTAATTAATTTCACTTACATACGTTACGTGCAATTAAATAGTATCAATAATTAATTAATTAATTAGCTAGCTAGCTAGTTTAATTAGAAAAATTAATTAATCTGATGACTAATCAATATAATAATAATGCCACCACGTACCAGCAGTTTCATTGTTGGGGATAATATCAGATTTGGCGACCACGAGAAGAAGGGCGACGATGACAAGGAGAAAACAGTCTTGCTTGGAAGCCATTTTAATTATCTCTGACTAAAGACAAGGTTTAGTTCGATCGATCGATCGATGGTTACGTAGAATGTTGTTTAAGAGATTGTGATGATTAGTCGTATTTATATATAGATTTGTAGCTAGTGCGCGCGGGGAGGGAGGAAATCTTTCCTATTTTTGTGCCTTCATTTGGAATCTTCTAATTTGAATTTTCATTTTTTAGAAATAAAATTTAATATATATATAAATAAATTTAATATATATAACCTATGGCCGATATATGTATATATATATTATAATTAACGAACTATTATAATTATTAAAAATATTATGGCGATATATGTATATATAGAAAACTATTAACCTATTATAATTAAACAATTAAAAATAAATATTAACGAACCTATTATAATTAAACAATTTAAAAACAAATATTAATAAATTTGATATGATATATATATATATATATATATATAATATAATTATATAAAACTAAAAATATTAAACTAACAAACCTATTATAATTAAACAATTAAAAATATATTATGGCAAATATTATATAAATTTGATTTTATTATATATATATATATATAAAATAAAAATTAAACGAACGAACCTATTATAATTAAACAATTAAAAAATACTATGTCAAATATTAATAAATTTGATTTGATCAAATTCAATTTTAACTGAATGCTCTCCTTGATAGGAGGAGTTTGGCAGAAATAAATTAATTTAAACTGAATGCATGATATTTCTAGACAAAGTCATATATGCATGCCCCAATCTATTAATCATGATCGAAGAGGTGATCGAGGTGAGATGGACATGAGCAGTAAATCTCATGAGATGATCTCTACGTGCCAAATTTACTAAATAATAGGTGGTGCATTAATAACTATTATTTTTATCTTTATAAATTAAGCAAGGACTTTAATTCTTAGCTTATAAAAGTTAATTTACAGTAAAATAATTAATGCTGTGAGAAAATAACTAGTAAAGAAAACCAAAATAGTTTATAACAAAAAGGAAAATAAAAAATATTTAAGAATAGCACATTTATAATAAATAAAAATAAATTAAAAATATTTAAGATTGATGTATTTACCATGAATAACTTAATTTTTATTTTATAATAATTTTTATCAAATTTTCTCTATCAGGACCTCCAGCATCACTCATATAGCTTGACAGTCCTGACGTCCCATGTTTTCTAAATTGAATATCATTCGACTTTACTCCTCAATTTGAACTCGGTAGAGGGACCAATGATACCAAGGGATATCCCCTTCTAGTCTAGCTAGCCCAGTAGATTCCACCCACAAGTGCAAATCCAACCTAATCACTCATATTGTATTGAGATAGAATCCATATACTATCAGTAACCCGTAGATCTAAAATTCAATTAAATTATTATTAATTTGTTTTATTTTTAATGACAAATTAAATTCGTTAATTTGATTACCTTATCTAATATTTTTACCTTATCTAGATTACAGTTAAATTAATCTTGTTTCCTTAATATTATATAAATCTATGAGATCTCCAAGACTTAAACATATATATTCCAAGTTGAGGAGATGAGGCGATCGAGATGAACATGACCCTAAATCTCATGAGATCTCCAGTTAAATTAATCTTGTTTAAGATGTGTGTTATACACTATAATTAAATTAAATATATCAAAGCCATGACCAACTCCTCCTCCTACTCCTATTAATCACAATAGCAAGAACAATCTCATCAGGAGATCTAATGTGCTAGGTTTGAACTTGAACTAGACTATCTCAGCACCAAAATTAACTGGCCGCTTATATTGCAATTCTATGCCCAAACCCAACAAGTTTTGAGGATCATTTGTCTCCAAGAAATATATATATATATATATATGCTAAACGTGTTGTTGTTCAATTAATTCTATACGTACGTACGTACGAACCAAGACTAAACTAGAGTCAACAGTTACAATTAATATACTGGAACTGAGTAGTGATAAATGGAGCTAGAGCTGTAACATTAAAATCCAGTCTGAAAAAGAAAAAGGAATGCAGAGGCAGCTAGTTAGTGAGGCATGCAGTGATCTAGAAAGCTAAGCAATAATGATATGTTGATGGAGCTAGGGGGCCAGGGTCAAGAATTCAATTGGTATACTACTGAATTAAGTATATATAATGTGCAAACATGTTATAATTAGATCTAGCTAGCTACTTGATGATCACATTTCAGATTCATGCAAAACACACACACACACACCTCATTCTCTTTAGTTAAGAGAATGAGGTTTATTATTCAAGAAATAAAGAGATTACACTGATATATACTAGGTTTATTATTCAAGATATAGAAACGACCTACCTGAAACGATTTCAACGTTGGATATATTATCACATCTCATTAAATCTGTAATTATCTCATCACATAAGAGTTATAGATCTGCAGCAAAGAGAGAGAGAGAGAGGGGGTTATTTGGGGAGTAGTGCACGCATTGAGCAGTGAGCTAAGGTGTGATGATTGCAAATTGCCAAGAGATGAAGAGAAGAGAGTGATGAAAGAGAAGGCGAGTGGGGGTTTTGAGGCAGCATCATTTATATCATGAATGAAGAGCAAGTACGTGTGAAAGATTGATTGATTTCTCTTCTGATTAACCTCGATCAACTACTTACAGCAAATGATCAGACATTGCATACATGTTATCGAAAGTCTCAACCAGAGACCAAAACCTAAGACTGAATATTTCATGCGCTTTTTCTTTGCATCAGATCAGTGTCAGATTGATCCAGTCACAACAGAGAATAAACCTGTCAATTATTATAACTTGTTTCTCCAAAAAAAAATGTGGTTAATACATAAACTAATAATGTGAAACGAGATCAACGAGTAAACGGATCCCAAGAAAGGAACAGTACGAATTCCAAGATCTACATTATATCTATGCATGTATCATGATTCATGAACTTGATAAATTACTCTGCAACCTCATTAACTCTTAAGAGTTTTATTCAAATTTTTTGAGTGAAAAAACTTGTGTAAAAGATCTGTTTTTAAAGACGATATATAATTAAAAGGAATTAAAACTACAGGAAGCAAGAAAATCTAGATTGGCTTAAATTCAGGGATGCTGAAAACTAAAAATTAAACTTGAAGATGTTTGTAACTAAACCGCAAGAGTTGCCATAAAATCTCTCCATTAGTTAATTATTTGTTTTTCCTCGAGAATATAAATCCTCAAATTAATGCATGCTTACGAGAGATCAGACAGAAGAAAGATAGATCTTTAATTATTAGACCTAGTAGCTAGCTACCACCAGGAGCGGAGCCACCAGAGCTGTCGCCGCTGATGGCGGCGGAGGAGGAGGTCGACTCACCTCCGGGGGCGTCGGTTGTGGCAGCTCCCTTGCGGCGCCTCTTCTTGTGGTAGGGGATGCCCCGGGCCTTGGCCTGGGCGTCGCGAACGTCGCGGAGGTAGATGCGGACAGCGCGGGCGGCGAAGGGGTTGGTGTCGGCTGTGCCGGAACCGGACTCCTCGTACGCGGCGCGGAGGCGGCCGACGAGGGCGTCGAGGGAGCCCCAGGCCTGGCGGAGCGGGCACCCGCAGGTCGAAGTGGGGTCCATTGCTAAGGTACCGGTATCCACAGCGGCGGCGGCGGCGGCAGCGCCGTAGAAGGGGCAGCGAGGGACGTGAACCTTGGTCTTGCCGTACTGGTCGAGGTGGCGGAGGAACTCGATGACGTGGGCGGCGCTGCAGCGCGACAGCACCAGCGGCGGCTTGTGGTTTTGCAGGTACTGCAGGAACGTGTTCCAATCCCGCCGCTTCTGCGACTCGTACCTGCTCGGCCGCGACGAAGACGCCCCGCCCCGCCCTGCCGCGGCCCCCGACGAGTCCATGCGGCCGCCGGAAGTTGCTACAAAGACGCCGGGATCAAAGGAGGAGTAGGGGAGCTAGCTAGCTATTCCGTTAGCTGGCCGTGGAACGTCAAAGAGCTAGGGAAATATGAGAGGGCGATAAAGACTCATAATGTCACATGGTGGCCCAAATTAGCGCATGGGAGGGTTGTTGCTGTGTCACTAAAGCGAAGCTCCTCTACTAATAACCAAGGCCAAGCCATATTTTCTTTTCCTTCAACAACTATAATCCATTTTCTTTTAAAATAATTTTAGAGCAATTATTTCAGACTATTTAATCTCCACTGTCCTTATAGTCATAGATCCACAGCTTAATGAAGGTTGTCCGTTCTTAGGTTTAACTATTCTTAGGGATCTTAATTAAAGTAGTAACCTATTTGCTTATTATATATATATATTTAAAATATATTAAATTGGGGTATTTTAAATTAATGCAAAACTAGTCCGACTACAGTGTAATTAAATACTTATATGCAAGTCCACTAAATTGGTGTAATTCAGAATTCAAAAATAGTACACCTGGTCAAGCAAACTATTTATGTTATGGACATTAATTGTCTACTAGTGTGTGGAATGTATACAACTATATATAATCTAGTAATATATGTATATCTTTGATCATACTTTTAAGATTCTCTTAAGACTGATGTCAGGTACGTGATCACAGTATCACACCCTTCACTAGATTAAGGTGAATGGAATGCCAATTATTATTTCAAGTTATTTTCTTTAACTTTTTCTCTCTTAAAGTATTAAAGGACAATTAGATATAGCATTAATAAATTATATGATAAACAACAGTGAAATGATAACTTGAGATATAAATAGTAAATATAAATGGTTGAGAGACTGAAAGAATTTTTTACTAATTATATATTAAGAGATATCAAATGGAAATATATAAGAAACTTTAATTTTATATTTGTTAATGTTATAGAAAAAATGATTGATCATTGCATACAAAGTGATTGAGATGTAATCTGCAGTCTTAAGAACTAATGAGATTGTTATTTAGCCTTAGTTCTTAACTTTATGATGAATCTAGTGATGAACAACTAATGGATGAAAGGCAGCATTGAGTTGCCTATTAATTTGAAACAGTCAGGAGTAAATTTTGGAAATTAAGCTTCTTTTGGAACAAATCGCCTACTGATTTGCATGCTTAAGGTTCTAATGAGTTCGCCATTAAAGAGACACTAAAAAAGATATATAAAGCATAATTCATATCTCAACAGGGATTGTAGTCAAGGGGAAAACCTGTGCTTAAGTTAGTATTATATATAATTGATATCCTCTCGTCCAAAGGCTTAATTAATTATAGTTGGACCCTGATCTCTCTATGTTTAAAATTTCAAATACTGATCCCTAATATATATATATTTTTAAGGATTTAAGTGATTATGCACCACTATATTTTATTGAGAATTCAAAGGATGGTTAAGTAGATAATTAATCTCAGTCTACTTCATTAATTAGACAATTAATGTTCATATGATCAAATTGACAACACATGAGGCACACAATTAATTATTTGCCTAAATAATAATTAATATGCTTCTCAAGAAAATTTTAATTTGATGTCTTACTCAAATCATATTATGGTAAAGATCGATAGTAGTTTCCTTTTGTTTGCAAAGTAGTACTAGCTCTACCAAATCAAATTAAATTGATTTATAGTAGTACTCAACCAAAACCAAGATATAATATTGGAAGATCCCAGATGCATGGAGCACCGAATTAAATGTCCTTAATTACTAGTCTCTCACTCCTTTGTATGTTTACCTTTCAATGTATGATCGCGAGAACTTCATTGAATTTATTGTGAAGCCACTAAATTAAATATCGAAATGTCACCTGCATTTAGATGTAATATACAATTTGCCTCCCTTGCTAGAGAAAAATATATATAATAATGTGTTATTAGCATATTATAATATTGTAGTATATGAAAATTTGATTTTAAGCATTATCGTGCTACCCCTTCAATAAATTCATGATCATGTGCCCGACAAAGAAATCTGTGTAATATATATATTTGTCAGTAGAATGAATAGGTAGGACGAAAGAGGATTGCCCTACTACCTTAGGTCTCTATCATCATCAAACCAGGAGTCTGATCAATTGTTCACGACAAGCACTCTTTCATGCACCCATATGAGCTAGAGTCATCGCTTCGGAAAATCTCTAAGCTCTAGAACATGCATGTCTTCCGACTAATTAACATATATGATCAAAAGCTAGCTCATAATACAATTTGACTACTCTCACTTCTTCTTTTCTAATGTCTTATGCTCCCTAGCTAGTAGGGAAGATAATTAATATTTTTATCTGATAGTTAATCATAACTTACCTTAACTACTTTAAGGTCTTCCGCCCACTGCCAAATATTGATTGAAGAATTGCTCGTATAACATCATAAATATCAGTTGATTAATAGCGTAAATATGTATACTCCGGATCATGTTAATAGCTAAGACGTTTCGATCGGTGAAGTACCTAATTCATTGCTAGCTATTCATGCATGTACCAGGGTTCTGTTCCCTACGTCATGCATGCATGCATGCGTGTTTCAGACAAATACTGAGGGCTGAGCCATGTTAAGGAGAGGGCCAACTTGTGCAGGTGCCTCCTGTCCATCAAGCCTGACCTCAGTATACGCATGCCTCCAAAACCCACCCTCTCTGCCAATCCTTCTTTGCCACCTACCTTGTGTATTAATTGGCAAACCCTAGCTCACAGAGATAGAGTCAGAGACCATGGCAAATTAAACTAACACGTACGACTGCTCGACTAGTTATTAATTTCATTGTCCAGGTAAAGCAGAGAAACGGCAGTGACTTGCAGCTCTCGCACGCATATATTACTTGTACGCATGCAGTACAAATCACCAAAGGATCTATCCTTGTCACGCTCTTATATACATGTACATGTATGGATTCTCATCGTCCCTCCCGGCCCTGCAGCTGCTGCTATGCATAATGCATGCCGATGGACCATGCCCTTGCCGGACACGGCTCCGGCCGGTCGTCGTCTCCCTTCCTACTTCTACTCCTACTTCTAGCCGTAGACTTGATCATAACGGACTGAGACCACCAACTCTCCGCGGGACATCGGAATGAATGGAACCTAGCTAGCACAGCTCATTGCCAGCATATATAACTCGATCATCACATCTTTGAAAATTTATTAACTTTTCGGTGGCATTACATATATACTTTAAAAATTATATATAGAAGATATGTCTTAGCTAGCTTGAAGATTTAAGTACCATCAGTAATCCCATTACAAGCACAAGATATGATGCAACGATCAGTAATCCCATACAGCGAATAAGGTATAGTTTTAGAGCTCTTACCTAGCATGATTTGACCAATATGACTGACTAGTATCGCGACGATCACTTAACGTTGGATCTCAAAGAGTTTAGGTACTGAGCAGTGAAGTATGAAAGACTAGCTAGTAGTGTGAAAAGAAATAAAACTAGGTATGAAAGACTAGATAATAATAGAATGACAAAAAAAGAGTAACAGCTATCGAACTTAAATTAAGAAAAATTAATATATATCTCAAAGAGAAGTTCAAACTGATGCTGATCCATAATTAATCTATTTTATCCCCTATGATCCAAGTGTGCGTGTTAATTGGGTGGTGCATATAATTACAGGTACACATGTCTTGGTCATAAGCTCATAATGAGAGACTTCAATTTTGTACGAAGATTTATATACTTTTCGTTTGAGATTTAGTCTGGTAGCTAGCTAGAATGAATAGGCGCCATCGACCCTTCATCCTTCAATTCGTGTATATATATATATATATTTGGAATTAATTCAACATGTGGGTCGGTCGGTCTTCTTGGTTCTCTCTAGTCTCTCAAAGAACGTGGTCCAATTCAAAGGAATAAGACAAAAAATAATTAATGTGATCGATCACATCAACATAGCTCAATGATAAAGGAAAAGAGCGTCAAGATATTTGGGTCAGGTCAGGTCAGGTCAACCTATTTTTGTTTAAAAAATCATAATATATATGTACATATATATATATTGTTTCTAGGGTTATTTGCCTTGGATCCCTTCGCTTAGTCTTACCAGATGACATCCTAATCTCATAAATCTATCAAAATTAACCCTATCCCTATTATTAATTTATCCCTTACAGTATCCACAACAAGAAATTAGCTAGCCCATTTTTTGGTTATTCAAGAAATTAAATGCTAAGACTAAATGAGTCTAAATCAATGTGTTAAGCATTTTATTCATTTCTACAAACAACTTGAGGAAATCTACTTCTTAACTCATTTTAGAATGTTTAAGAGCGAGAATTTACAATGATATATGGATTACACTCTAATTAAAATTCTCATTTCGAGTGCCAATGGCGAATTAAACTTCAATTTGTTTTAACATTCCAAGTATAAATAATAAATTCACACGCAAAATTAAGGCCTCTCAAGTGCAGGCATAATATTTGGATAAATTTGAAAAAGAAGAAATGATAGACAAGACCACGACCCGAATCAAATTGCAATAAATATGGTACAAAAGTGCAGTCACTTTTCCTTATGCAAACAGTTATAAGGTCGTGTTCAAAATGAATGCATAGTGATACTGTTGCAGAGGCAGTGGTATGTCAGATTGCACAGGAATGAAATTAACTGGAGCAAGCATGAGCTTTCATTTCAAAGGAAGAAGACAGGAATATCTGTCTTCTAATGGATCCACAATGCAATGTTTGAGACCACTGTGCATGGATTTTGAAATATCTCTCGTCTTCTCATGCTGCATAGTAGTTGATAAATATATTCTCTTAGTTTGATCCTAAATATGTATATACTTGATTTGATTCAGTGCCAATTTAAGTAGCTGCACTGTGCTTCCACTGATCTTCAATTCTCCTCCAATCCAAACCCTGATCGAATGATTCTAATCAAGGGGAAACAGAAGTAGTAATCATGCCTTATCAAGCACCGGTATGGATTGAAATCCGGTTGATAGCCAGAAGACAAACATGATGCATGATAAGAAATACTATTCACACAGAAATAGCATAAATGAACCATGTTCTGCTGCCAAGATTTTGGTTAATTACAAACAGCTGAAATATCCGATGTGACAAGATGGAATGAATATATATGAGCCAACATGACATGACAAGTGACAACCAACGCAATCATACAAGAAGAATAGAACAGGTCAAATACAGCATGCATGACAATTTGATGAAAATTAGGAAACTTCATGGGGGTAGAAAGAAAGAGAGCAAAATATGATCGATCCTATTCCTTCCTAGCCTAATGGGCCAGATAGAGCAAAATATGATCGATCCATTCCTAGTCTAATGGGCCAGATAAGTATCTCATGGGCCGACCCAACACTAAATGAACATTTATTCTTGCATTTTAAAAAATTTACGACTGAGAAAGGGGGAGTATCCTTCGCCCTCGACCCTGAGCCTGAGGAGAGAGGAAGAGGGCGACGAGATGGACGACTACTCGAGGGAAATGATGGAGCTCAAGACTCTCGTCACCCGTACCCTTGAGAAGAAAGGCGTCCTCGCCAGGATTAGGGTAAATCTCTGCTCTCCACTCTGTTGTCTCCCTCCCGTCATCATCTCAGATCTTGTCACAGAAGTTTTTCTCGCTGGATTTTGGAGGTATTAGGTCTCTGATATTTTCTCAAATTTTGGTTCTCTTTGATGCCTGACGAGGTTTGTCTAGTGTTTGAAGCTAAAGATTGTGTGTTATATAGCAATGTTCCTATGGAGATTGATCGAGCTATTCGTTCCGTTCTTTCCTCTCTTTTGGTGGGTTATTCCTTAGGGGTGGCATGTCGGTGCCAAAGTTTTTTTCTTTCTGTCATCTGATTACAGATTTTTATCAGATCTTTGAGTGTTGGGACATGGATCTGCAGATAATTGGTCTCTAGAGTTTTTTTTTTTTTTAAGAAACTCCCTAAGTCGAGAGTCAGATGCTTCTGACTTGCATTTTACGTTTTTTTCTTGTATGAACATACTGCCCTAAATCTATTTGCATTGAACTTATATTGGATAGTTTAGACGCACGTAAAGAATACGAATTGTTCTGTATTAAGGGGCTTTAGTCAGCCATTACTAGCGTGTTGGGAGCCGCTGCTTGCTAAAGCTCTTTGGGGTTCCTTTCAAGTAAGTAGTCATCGATAGTGAATGCTGAATAATTCCTTGGTGATAATCTGCCCTGCAGATAGGTTTTGTCTTGATTGGTCTCCTTGTGTTATTCTACCTCCTACCTCCAATTATGTTTTTTGATGACAAGGTTAAATCAGTCAAGTGTTATGCTGTTGACGATGCCATCCATTTTTTAGTCCTGTGGAATAATTATTGTATGAAAATTAGGACACTTAAAGGAAATTTTCTTTGGTGATGCTTAACCAGAAATTTTAATGAGTTAAAAGCTGTTAATTGGTAATTTTTGTTGGTCTTTAATTATTCTGCATAATGATACACTTTGGTTGTTGGTCCTGTGGCTGCTTCTGGTTCATGTTAGGCCGAGCTCAGAGCTAGTGTATTTGAAGCCATAGAAGAAGAAGATCAAATTCTTGAAAAAGAAGACAATGTTCCTCCTGCACTATTAGGAAGCTGCAACGATCGGGCAAAGCAACTGCATACCTCTCCTTCAGGTTTCATATTCTACAAATGAATATCTATATGCTAGCTACTTTGGAGAATTTTATTTTATTATTATTATGTTTTTGTGCTTTGGAGTTCTTTAATGGAACATCTTGGGGTTAAATAATTTTCACTTTTAGTTTGAAATTGACAAGGGGTATCAGGAAGAAGAATAATGAAGGGCAAGTTTTGTAATAATAATAATAATTATTATCAGTACATTGGTTGGTAAAAACTAATTACAAGGATCTTGATATGGTAAATTGCCCATTTTCTTTTAGTAATACTGAGTTTGTGTTGCTTTCAGGAAGGTTATTAACGGCTTTAGTTTCCGAATACTTGGAATGGGCCCAGTTAGGTCACACCCTCAAAGTTTATCTACCTGAGTGTAATTTGGTAAGCGTGCTTGATTTCCTTTTTCCATTTTACTTCTGCATGAGATTCATATTCTAAAACAGGAGAACTATAGTTTTCATCTTAATGCCTATCCTTTATGGCAGCCAAAAGACTTCTGGCAAGATGAATTGAAGGAATTTAATACCAGAACAAACAAAAATGGTGAAAGTGGTCCATTGCTGTTAGATGTTCTTGAAGGATATCTAAAATATGAGGTTCAGTGCCTTGGTTCTCTCATATGATCAACATTCTGTTCTCTTGTTTTGCTTTTTAGAAAAATATAAAATTTTACATATGCTGAAAGTG
Organism: Curcuma longa; assembly: GCF_044706935.1. Lineage (NCBI taxonomy): Eukaryota > Viridiplantae > Streptophyta > Magnoliopsida > Zingiberales > Zingiberaceae > Curcuma > Curcuma longa. The sequence continues at coordinate 28,508,631 of NC_133871.1, forward strand.
ATAATTGTAGAACCATTTAGTATTATGATTTAATCGGTATTATGCATGCCCCTTTTCGAAAGAAGCAATATATTATCACCAGTCCTACCTTCATTTTACTCTCTTTTGTTGCTTCTATTTTTAGCTGCATTTGTAACTATTTGAATGGATATTACTAGAGAAATATTACTAATATATAAAGTTTAAAAGTTCCTATCTGGAGAAAAAATATTGAATAACCAAATTGGGTAATTTCAAATATTTGGTTTTAGGAAACATTTCTTTTAAAAAAAAAAAATGCTAATAAACTATTAATTCAATCCAATTTTGTTCCTGCACTATTCAGCTTTTCCACAATCAAATCTAGCAAAGTTAAAGCAGACTTGTGTTATATTTAAAAATCACGTAGTCACCAGTATAAGTAATCTCAAACGAGATTTCTAACTTAGTTATTCTCTGGATATGCAATTTGATGTTCATTACTTTGTCAGATTACTGCTTGGAGAAATTTGATGTTCATTAGTTTGATCCAACTAGACTGTATTATCCTGGAGCATTTTTTGTTGCATTTACTTCACCATATGAATCAAAATGGAATGCCTTTATATATATAAAGAATGCTAGCTTAGAGTATAAATTTATGAAATATTGGTATTATGTACCTATTACAGTATTTGCAATTCCTTTTGTAGTTTCTGCTTCGTTTATGTTTCAGCAATCAGAAAATTCATCCATATAACCAAAAATCATGTTGAAATGAATATCAATATTTTTAGAATTTTTTGCTCAGCACGATTACTCATGATTAGCTCCCAACCTTTTGCCTAGGGAAGTCAGAATTTAGTTGAAAATCTAGATTCCTGTTTTTACTTGAACTAGATGGAGTTCTCACCACACCTTATGTCCTCATCTTAAATCCATATTCAATGTTTCTTTCCTCGACACAAATTGTTTTCTATAGGGTAAATAAGTTGAATCCATTAAAATTAGAATAGAAGTAACAGGGTAGACCATTTACTAAAAGTAATTTCAAAGATCTCAATATTATAACATTAATGTCTGGCAAATAATTCCCTGGAGATTAGGTGAATTTGGTGAATCCCAAGTTTTAGGAAAATATTGTGTGATTTTGAACTTCTATAGAATTGCATGCAAAAGTTTGAAGCGTTGCTAAGTTTAGGGGTTTCAAAGTAAACTCTTTTTTTCTTTCAATCCTACTATACTTCGGTACCCTATAACTGGTACATATATGACAGCAGTTCAAACTCCATATAAGAATTTTACATTTGTAGCTATGTATATGCTTCACTATTATGAACCAAATTCACATATTCCCTGGGGTTGAAGGCTTGCTTTTAAAAGTATTTTCTTTGAAACACTGGTACTCTAGTGTGCGTCCATTCTTTCTGTCATTTTCACACGTCTAATGTAGATTAAATAAATTGTTGATAAATTCTTTACGTATGTTTTGACACATGTTGCACAGAATTTGACTCAGAATAGATTGGCTGGTGGGAGGTTACTAGATCCAGATAATGATTCATCATCTAATTTGGAAGTCAGGAATGTGCGTAGATCTTCATCATCTGCTGCATCCGGAGGATTGCCTGCATTGAGCAGGTTTAGATACTGTTTTTTTTTTCCTGTTAGTTTCTGGTCTGACAGTTTCCTAATTATTTTTCCCCATACGGATTACTCAATGCCAGGCCTGTACCTCGCAACTCATCTTCAGGTAAAAACAACAAATCTTCATGTTTTATGCGATAATGAAATGGTGGCTCACTTCAACTCATTTGCATTTCCAGATCGAAGGCCAAGTTCCTCTATTCCCATGTCCAGGAAGGCTGATTATGCATGGAAATATGATGTTGATGAAGTATCAGAAGATGTAATTCGGGCAGCAAATGCTTTAGAAAACATCCAACTTGACAGAAAAGCTCGAAATTTGACAACTTGGAGGTATATGCCCGAACATTTCCTTCCATATGTTAATGTGATATCATGCCCACGCTGAACTTACTGCACCATGAAAATTCAAAACAATTTGACTTTCTTTTGTCGTCAACATTATCAGTCATCTAGGAACTTTCCTTTTACTGATCCCACTGACAGTCAGTTGCTACCCTAATCACTTGTTAAAATCGAAACATGTCATGGTTTAAAATGTGTCAGATTTTAGTAGCTAATGATTAAATAACGCAGGCATTCAAGTGATGATATGATCGATGACGATGGAAATGTTGATCGTCGCTGACCCAATTGTCAATGGTGCTAACGTAATTGCTGCTCGTTTTGTTATCCTGTAGGGTAAGAACCTGTTCAGATTGTAAGCGTTGTTTATCCTTTTCTATTTAGATTTGTTTTTTTTTTCCTTTTAGATTCATGTAATTTAACTCTGTTTTTATGCAACTTAATGCTGGTCTTGTAGTATGTATCTAGTGCTGTTACTGTGACGTGCGTATTGCATCATCTAATTTATATGCTGAATGCCCAAATCAGAAGTCCTAGAACAGAGTTAAAGCAGCCTTGATCTTACATGTTAAAGCAGCCTTGGTACTTGACGTCCTACAGTTTCAAAGTTAACATAATTGGAGCCAGAAAACCAAAGGAGAAAAACAACAAAACAAAACAAAAAGGAATTCAAAGAAATGAAGAGAATAAATCGGACTATCTAGAGACGACGGCAGCGAGCGAAATGCTTCGTGGCAGACGAGGAACAAGGGAGGAACACTAGCGTTTGTAGATACACAGAGGAAGCGATTAGTCGTTGATCGACATGTTTAATGCTAATCTGATTTAATCTTTTCCATTAAAAATGCACGGTATGTATGTATATATATATAGAGAGAGATCTGATTTTTATTTCTTTAATCATTTCCTTTTTCAAAAGTAAAATAATGAGAACAAAATACACATTTCATTTGCATATTATTGCTCACGACATTACATTACAAAGAGCTAAAAGCACCGAAACAATGGCGGAGTCCAAAGGAATGCGATGGTTTGCTCTTGTTGGAGCTTCTTCCTTCATGTGTTCTCCTCTTCTTGTTCTTCTGCACAACTCCCCTCACTGTCGCTTGTTTCTTCTTGAAGTCCACCACGTAGTCCAGCAACCCTGCTAGAATGATTAATGGCAATTTATTAGTTCCATATCCAAAAATGGCTTACGTTTACAATTAAATTAATCACTTAATTAATTCTTACTGTTCATCTTGGAGAGAAGCTTGGAGACCCTCTGTCTGCAGTGACTGCAGTCCATATTGGCACTGATCACAATCACTTGCACCTAAACATAAATATTCAATCAAATATCGTAAATGAATAATATTGATAGAATGGAATGTAAATTAAAGATATGGAATCAGATGAGAGCAAAATTCGAAATGAAATGAATGTAAAAGATAATAATTTATTCTTTTCATTTTTGTTGTGTTAATCAAAAAGCTATTATTTTTCTACCCCTTTAGTTCATTTAATCCTGTAAGTTAGTTTGTTATGATTAGTTTGATTAACTTGGCTGTATCAACCCAATGGACATATTCGGCTTGATCAGTCTAATAATAAATACTATATTTAATAGAGTTAAAGTGAAACTATTCATCTTTTTCAAAGAATAGAATAGGTGAAAGAGAATAAGTCATTTGCCAGGTTGAATCATTCCAACTCAAATATCAATTCAAACACTGAATGAAAAGCTAAGAGGGAATGAACCATTCCAGTTCGATTTTGTTGCACTTTTGTCAGACTCAACCCTAAGTTTGAAAAGTCAACGAGTGATATATATATATGGATTCTATTCTCTTATTGTGTACCTGATAGAGCAGGTACTAGTCACGAAAATAGAACCATTTGCAGAAGTCTTCACAAAGAAAAAGCAGACGTTGACAGTCCGAAACCACCAGATCAAAAAGCAACCAACAATCACAAAAGAAAAGAAAAAGAAAAAGAAACACGGAAACCAATCTCCAAAACTGCAGCCTGCAGAGTTAAACACTGATTCTCGAACTGACGATTGGATTGCTCAGTGAACAAGAAAATAAAACTAGAGAGAAAAAGAAGATGATGTTGAATGTTGATACCTGAGGAAGACTCAAGTTTTCTGCAGACCTCAAGGAGCTTCGTGTTCTCCTTTCCCTCTCCATGGCTTTAACCTGCTCTCATTTCTACCAACCTCCTTCCTAATAATCTTTCTTCTTCTTCTTCTTCTTCTTCTTCTGCTTCTTCTTCTCCTCCTCTCTTAATTTTCAGCAACTAAGCTTGAAACCAGCAGATGCAACCTCCTTTCCTCTCTTAATTTTCAAGCAGATGCAGCCACCTTTTCCTTTTCCTTTTTTTGTCTGTTTTGTTTGCAATTAAGTTCACCACCACAGCCTTTAACGATGTCAATGTTGGAGTGACCTCACAACGCTATGCTGATACGCCACCGAGCCAAGTCCACGCTCCTGCACAACACTCCACATGACCAACCTTACTGCATGAGACAAAAACAATTATATTACTGCATACTTTTTCTCAGTGGAAAATTAATTATCTCTAGTGGATTCATACCAATATGACGACTAACCACCAGCGTAATAATTGCCAAATGTAAACTAATAATTTTCTTATGTGGAAATAAACAGAGAATTTCGCCACTAGTTTATGTTTCTGTCCGACCAAACAGACCCCACGCCACAGCCTCTCATCGTACAGAATAAAACCTTCATTCTGTTATGTTCACCAAGAAAATAGATAATTGCATATGTTTTGTAGTGTTTGTGCATGAGCATCTCACATGCTACTGGTTTAGAATAAGGTAGATGAGAATTCTCAAGTCTGACACCTCACTCGAGCTGTACACATGGCCAACTCAAATTTCTGCATTTTTTGCTGTTGACTAAAGAAAAATGGAACAATTTAATTGGAAATTAATAATAAAAAATTGCTGTCATGCCCATGACCATCGGAATATCAGCATTCATTGTAGGAAAAAACCAGTGGCACACCCGTATTATTCATGCTTGGATTGGACCAATATAATACTGGTGGCCTAGTGCTGTAACAAACAGTAATTAGTATATTAAATTAATAGTAAGTAGCATATTGAATCCCCAAAGAATTCGAAAATCAATACGATCGGATCGCCAGTTTAGTGAAAACCGTCAGTTTTGGTGCATAATACGCCATATATTTATATGGACTACAGTCCCTGTTCAGAATGTTAGCACTACCATTATCGATTAAGACATCCAACTAGACACTGAGATTTAAGTTTTAGCTCCAAAAATTGGCATTAAAAATTTAATTTAGGACTACCATTATCAATTACATCATCCAAAAATGAATCAAATGGGGAATGAAACATATATATCAATTTAGTGGGTGACTACAGTACAGAAATGGATGGCACTGGCGTGCCATTGTCGCTGAATCCAGCTTCCTCGAGCTCTGGGAGAGAACCACTCTCAAAGAATGCTGCATGTAGAGCCGGCACACACTGCTTTGCTTCACTATCTTGAACTATTAAGGAAATGTTCACCTGCAGTAAAAGGTAAATATGAGAAAATGGACCAAACTTGAAACAAATATTGATGGAATTTCCATGTCCGATTTACAAAATGAAGAAGCTAAATGTACACCTTCGATGCTCCCTGAGATATCATCTGGACATTCACTCCACTCTTGCGAAGAACATTGAATGCCTAATGTGTTGCCAGACATATTTTAGCGAATGAATATTGAGTACTTTTGCTTTATAATTTTTCATACTTCTGGGCGAGTAAAAGATATTGATTCTGTTAGTCAAAAAAGAAATACCTTTTCTAGTATCAATGATGAGCGTTGAACATTTCCAATAAGAGAAATGATGGATCGATGCTGAAGGAGATGAACCACTGCAATTTTCTCTAATTCTTCAACCACATGATCGAGTTCCTGTATTATGAATTGGAGAATCATAGTAGTAGATGAAATTTTTTAAAAAAGGTTACCTAGGTTTGAATGGGGGAGAAAAGTAGATAATGATGGCACTGCAATCAGTAGAATCCTATTATCTTGAATTACTTTACAAATTCTATGAACAAGCAAAAACAATTTTGGAACATTAAGTGGGAGATCTAAGAAGAACTAGTGCCACACAACATTTGTTTTCACTTCAAAGCTCGAAGAAATGGGCACTGCATGCAACAAGAGAAGGCCAAAAGATGCCTATTGGAGTGTGGTCCATATTACATTTTATGTGCCTAGGTGAACTAGCATAGCCTCAAGTTTCAAAGGTGTATTAGATCTGGAGCCTTACCGCCTTACAGCCTACATGCTCCTTCTCAGAATACTAAGCTAGATCAAACAGTGCAAAAGAAGAATTGTGTTCGTTCATACTTCTGTACTTGCCTGTTGAATTAATTCCCTACTCCAGAGTTTTGAAGGATCCAGTGTGACAGAAATGCTGACTTCGCTGGTTGCTACACAATCGACAGAGATCCCTAAATCTTCAAATATGGAGAAAACCTGCACTCCAGAGTACAAAGTTGCTTTAGTGAACCATAGGAAAAACATAAAGCATACACATAATTTTTATGCAAAACTACAAGCATATACCTTGGCTAAGAAACCATACTGACCGAGCATTCGAGTGCTCACTATATCCAACATGGTAATATTTGATTTCAAAACAATGCTGGTTAGTACAGCCTGCATTAGACCCAAGAAGATAGTCTCACTAAAAGAACAGGTAGAATTAGCCACAGCTTTATAAAATAAACAAGAGAAAGGGATTATTCTCACCCTACTCATATCTCTCTCCTTTGTAATGACAGTACCAGGAGCTTGAGGATTGTAGGAATTTTTTACTCTGACTGGTATATCACCTTCTCTAGCAGGTCTCATGGATTGGGGATGCAAAACCTGTACATTAAATTTTTTTTTGAAATTTGCAATATGAACAGGTCAGAAAAGAAACAAGAACATCATAAACTGAAGAATGTAAAATGTGCAGAACATTTAAATCACCATGAGGATATGTGTCCCATAAATGAAAGCCACCAGATTCTACTTGATTTGTTCTTAAAGAAGAAAGAAAATTTGATATAAGAATAGGATATATCCATTATCAAAGATGAAAGGTCCTTTGCGGCAGCAGAACTTGAATTTCTTTTATATTAGATGAACATAAGTAATGAGAAAGAAGAACAAAAAATTCAGTCAGAAAAGATCATTTATGACAGAAGCAGGCATACCTGAGCACCAAAATAGGCAAGCTCAGCTGCCTCTTCAAATGTCAAATGTGGAACGGGCCTTGCTTTGGGATATATATTAGGATCACAAGTCAAGACACCATCAACATCCTTCCAGACCTGTAGAAAACAAAACTAGAGCATATAATGGATGATACTTAATAGCTAGAAAATGAATCCACATAGTTCGTGAATGATTATTTAATGTTGATCGAGAGTGCAGGAAAGAATAGGTTAATCTGAAATAAGACCCTTCAAAGTAAACAAGATTTAACCTGAATTTCACGTAATCCCAAAGCTTTGCCAATAGTCGTAGCAGTTAAGTCACTTCCTCCTCTGCCTAAAGTTGTAACAGCACAAGTTTTCCAACCCTGAATCAAGGAAGGAAAAGCAAAGACCTTTCAGATACAATTTAATTTGTATGATAGTGTTGCAATTGTACAAAGGTAGCCTAAGAGTTTACCTTCCCAAGAAAGCCAGTAACAATAGGAATTGCTGGATCGTTAATCCAATCACCATGTAAGCTTCTTGGCAACAGCAGGATAAGTTGCTTCCAAGATGTCTGCATTTGTAAACTCATCTGTGGTTATGAAACCAATATCAAACGCATCGTACTGCAAAAACATTTAAGGCAAAACAATTAGTTAATTCCAATATACCACTTTAGGAATCAATTGAAAAAAGATCAAATTTCACCGACACAAGCATATGCAACCTGATCATCCAAATTTAGCCTAACATCAGTTCAAACAAGTCCCTCCAATGAGTTAAATTTAGTCAAAATATGAACAACGAATCTCATTCAGTGACTCCATTGATATTTAACAACGTTAATAAATGAATAAATTCCATTCCGATATTTTACTGCACATGAATTTGTTCGAGGCCAACAAACCTAACAGTTCTACCCAGTCTAAAAATCTTGATAATTGTATTCTGGTGGTGCAGACTGGCATTCAAATTTGGTACAAGATGCATCAAATCTAAGAGAATATCCTATACAAAATAACTGTCATAAGAGTGCAAAGGTGAGAATAGTTAAAACGAAAAAATGAGAACAACAACATGAACCTCGTGTGTAAGTCAAGTAAAAGAACTAGCCAAACAGAAGAACTAACATACAAACAGATTGTGTCAGCTATAGATTTTTAATTGGTAAACATTAGTGTATATACATAATCATTCAATTTGAGACAGTTCAATTTACATGCAATTTGAGGTTCAATTTACATGTAATGAGGGGGGGGGGGGGGGGGGGAGGGAAAGGAGTACCTGTCGTGCCTTTACACCAATCTTGTTTAGATATGCTGCAAAGATTCGTGTAGACATGCATTCTCCAAATGAAACCAGATAGTCTCTTGTACGAAGTGTTAGCTCTTTCATCATTGCAATACCTTTCAGAAGTTGTTCTAACTCATCCAACAAAACTGCAAAATGTTCACGTTTAAAAAAATGCAGGATAAAATCATTATTTGACAAAAATGAGAATTCTGATTATGATTCACAATAACTATCCATGGGCTGCATCTCAAGTTTCTTTGGAGAAAGAAATGCAGGATGACTAAATATGCACTAGCTTCGAAAGCTATCTGAATGGTTTAAGCAATTTATAGATTATCTGACAAGGGAATCAGTCACCACTCTATATGCTTAGAATTGTTTAAGCAAGTGGCCACTAGCCATTCACCTAGATACTCTTACTATCTTACTATTGATATTCCACCAAGATAAGATAAGCTGAAGAAGTTCCAGAGAAAACCAATCTAAATAGTAACAACGTGTTGAACACACATTATAGTCACATTTAATCAACAACTCTGCACATTTACTTTTGATACTTTTTGAGGGTATTTCTTTTTCTGCATGTTAGTCTGAGGTTTGTTGGTCTTTATTCGTTAGGCATATGTCCGTTTTATGCATTGTTCATGTTAATTCCCTACTCATCAATAATATATTATGTAAAGAGGGCTACCTAGGCTTCCTTGAGGAGAAAAACTAATTTTTCCCTCAACAACATACATAGCCTTATTTAGTCCATCTAGTAACTAACCCACATTCACCGGCTTCAATTTTGTATAATCATAACTAAGATGGAACTTTCATAGGAGGCAACCTTTTGAAACCATCTCTACATGTTTTCATAGGAAGAACCATGCAACCTAGCTACTATTCATCAAATTCAAAAACTAAAAGTAAAAATTAGTTCTATCTAGAGATAACTCTATAATAAAAGAAATCTCATATACACCCAATCTTACTGATTATATCGACCAAAGAGTAATATCCACATTCCATGTGAAAACGAAATCTCCTATCTCATAAACCTAGCTCTTGTTTCCCAAATAAATGCATCCTTAGATGATGTCAGGATCTTATGGCTTATATAATACAAATTTAAAGGTAGCATAGACATTTCATGCAACAGAAAAAACCAATTGTCACCAACCTAATATTTTGTGCATTAATACATAAATAAATAAACAGATACTGAACAAAAAAATTCAAATAAGATGGTGTAGGAAGAAAACAAGTTCACCAGATATGATAGACTTGTCAAGCCCGAGTTCAAGAACTGTCCTGAGAATATCAATAAAAGAAAAGCAGATATATTATACTCTGAATACAATATAAGCGGGAAAATCAGGACATAACAAAGTTACATACTTGAGGTGAAGCTCTTTTATGAATCTTAACTCACAAATTTCTGATACATTAGAAACACCACAGCAAACTGCTTGCTCACCAGCCTAAGTTAATTAAGCATTGAACATTCCAGATATCAGCAAAAAAAAGTGTCTAATTCTTTTTCCAATTATAGAAAAGTCTGAGCACATAGATGAAAAGGAAGTTTTAAAGAGCACGAACCAGCAAAAGGTTATTAGTCGCCTTTCCCATGGCAGAGAGAACGATCACCGGCCTTTCCTCAGAAAAGCTTATAATGAGTTCAGCTACCTCTTTCATCCTCTCGGCCGAAGCGACTGATGACCCACCAAATTTCATCACAACACTCAGCGGCGTTGCTTCACCGTCCAAACTCTGCCTCCATGCCTCACCCTCCTTGGAGGAAGACGTAAGTCCTTTCTGACAGCTGACCGTCAAAATTCTTCTATCATAACTACACTTCCTCTTTCCACAGAACCATCTCGTAGAAGGTTCAGTTCCGAGCTTAATATAGCAAAATCTCGATGATAAACCAATATAGGTCGTCGGATTCCTCTTATTTCCGGTAATAGGACATTGAAGGGCAAACTGGATGGACGCTGCCATGATTCCAGACAAAGGGAACACTCTCTATAATTTCTGCAACACAAACAGGTCATTTCCAAACTGATTTCAACGCGAAGAAGAGGAAAAGGACGAACTTGAAGCAAGTTCCGAACGGGAGCAAAGAGATCAACACGAAAACCAACAAAGGTGTAAATTAATGCGCAACCAGAATCAGATGTCGGCCGATTGCATGATTAGAAGCAAGAAGACAAAGAATGAGACCGTACCACGATTGGGATTTGGAGAAGGTGTGGATTAGGGTTGCCGCTGCTTCACTTCTGAGCGGCGGCGGAGCTCCTCGAGAGAGAGAGGCACTACACACGAACACGAGGAAGAAATACGTCGATAGGGTGGGACAGTTTTTGTTTTTTTTTTAATTTAAATTATTGCTTTGAAAATATATATTGTTGACATTTCACTTTGCCACAATCATTTCATGTATTTACTCAGTTTACCTCCCACGTTTTTGTTATTGCATATATGGAAATTAACTTTTGAGAATTAAAGTTATTAAGATATAGAGTGGTTGATGGGTCTTACTCGTAATTTTGAAAAGCTAAAGGAACAAATTTCTGATTAATTCATATCTTAAAACTGAATATTTTTAAGACTGATGAATTCTCATGGATCAGATCAGAGAATATTTATTTAAATTTTGTATTCTGAAATAATAATATTTTCATGTGACAACAACAATTAATCAGAAATTAAGGTTGCAATTCTCTTCAAGCAAATTAAGAAATAGTTGAAACCCTGTGGATGTTGCATTTTTTGCTCTCTGGTTATGCACCTGCATTAATACCCCTCAACGTTAACATTACTCACAGTGTCCTGAAACATAATAAATTTTCATTGATTGAATCGATATATATATATATATCCTTTTAATTACATGCATCAGGATCAGCATGACTCTAACCATTTCGATTTTGTTTTTGCAAGACGCATCTGCAGTGCATCATAGTGCCCATATCCATGATACAGAACTCGGATCGGATTCTCTTTGCCATATTCCTGACCATACTCAGCTATGATTTTTAGGCCATCAGGGCTGTTGCTCGACATGTAAACCGTGATCGGCATCCTGCGAAAACTCGGCTTTATGATCATCGACAGAAGTTGTGAATTCAGCAAGCAATTCATATGATGGTTGGATTGTTACTGACTGAAGAACATGAGAACACATGAGCAGCTCTGGTTCACCTCCCCAAATGTGAGGCTTCCTGATCTGCCTCACATATGTGTCGAAGTCTCCCTCAAGAAACCTGCACTTGCAAATAAAAGAAAAAAGGAAAGAAAAAAAAAGATTGCTGAGTTATTAAATTTAAGATTTTGAGGAGATTTCTACTAACCATTCTGTGTCTGTCCTCCTCTTGATGAATTCATCAGCTACCTGATAAAATGAACAGGTTACAGAAACTGCAGGAATTGAAAGGGAAAAAAATGGATGGGAGTTTTATTACTTTTGATCTGAGGTCATCTGCAAGTTCTTTCTGGAGATTTTCACTTGGAGATGGTTTCCCTTCTCTGAGGCAGGCACCATGGGCTACTGATCTGAACAAGCACCTTCCATCACCAGGTATTCCTGCAACAATAATTAATGCAGCATTATAAATGATTGTTAATTTTCTGGAAGCTAATCACTTCGACAAACATAATTTTCTCTGTCTCATGATCTAAATAAGACATCTCGAAACAAACCCAAGCCACTTCCCATTCTCACCATTATGAGAAGCAGATCAAAAGGCACTGAAACGAACACAAATAACACAAAAGCAGCTAAAGTTGCACCAAACTTTGGGCAGAAGAAAAGAATACGAGTGCATGCTTGGCTTGCAAGCAGAGGACTAAGCTAAAGCTTTCTTGTCGGAAAAAATGACATACGAATGGATCGCAGACGGCTACGGGACGTGCTCTCCGGTCCGGACATGGATTGAGGAGCACGGAAGGCAGGAGTGCATTCGTGCAGCAGGCAATTCTCTGAAGGAGAGCTGAGAGAGTCGAGTCGAGTCGAGTTGAGTTAGCTGACGATCAGGGGAGGGAATCCACGGAATGATTCGTGGCAGATAGGAAAGGGTGGAGCAAAGGAGGGGAATCGAATTCCATACCTGTAATGATTCTTGCTTTAACTCTCTCTCTCTCTCTCTTTTTTTTTTTTGTTTGGTGGCTTTTTATTCTGGTGTCGGAGCTTGAAAGCTCTCTGGCGATGGATAGTGGACGCGGAGGAAGATTGATCGATGAGAGCAACGATCGCCATAATATAAATTATTTGAGTCACTTAAAAAAAAAAATAGAAAAGTTGCTTCTATTTAAATGATTTGAGTCACTTTTTTTATTCATGACAAATTCGAAATGTAAAGAATCAAATATATTAGAAGATATAAATTCTTATAATAAAAAAGAAAAAATAACTTCTCTCTAAAGGTAGAAATTCATTTTAATAATTAAATAGATATAAAGTAGACCAATCACAATATCACAAGAGTCTATAAAATTTCATATAATACAAGATATAAAGGTTTTAATCAGTCCATTATTTCCTGAATATGGAGTTTTGAATTGCTCACATTGTGCATCTGCACATTCACAAGCATTATTCTTCAACCATTAAATAACAACAAAAATTAAACAAAATTTGTCCTCAATATTACTGCTCATCAATATTAATAACGTTTATATAGAAAGTATTGAATGAAATACATCCTGCCTGCGCCTCAAATAAAGTACCTTCATGGTACACCATGAGTAACAAAATCAAAACAATCAGCAAACCACTCAAATATTAAATACGAGCGTTCATCCTTTATTTTCAATCACGATTTAAGTAGAAGGCGTCTTCAGAGACATTTACTGAAGCTGAAGCTTCTTAATGGATTCAATTTGTTTTGCAGGATTCAATCCCTTGGGGCAAGCATGAGCACAGTTCATGATAGTGTGGCAACGATATAGCTTAAACTCGTCATTAACCGCATCCAGACGCTCCTTTGTGTACTGATCTCGACTGTCCTGTATCCACCTGCAAAAGTACAATATGTTGTTTCAAGTCCATACATGAGCATTACTGATGTATTCAAAGAAACAAAATAATCATCAAATAAGAATGAACAAATATCAACATTAACCAGTTATTCAATGTTATCACTTTACAGGCCCTTCTATATCTAGTTCATGAATTAGCACAAAGCTACATTCAGAATAGAGGCACCAAAAGATGATTAGACATATTCATCTTCTAGAAATAAGAAAAGTTCAAGGCATTTGTAAGACATTAACTGAAGTTTCTGTTGTTTATATTTATTGAGAAAGACAACAAAGAGGGGTAAATATTCAATATAGCCTTAAATTTCATGTTTCTAATGTACATAAAATATTATATATATATATATATATATATATATATATATATATATATATATATATATATATATATATATATAAAATTTGTAACAATCAAACCGTCAACTAGTCCACTTACTAGATTATCTATAATTTTAACGGAATGAAATGTTTATATGTTTAACACCTCCATGGCAAACAATGGACATATAGTTGAAAGATATGAACTCATATCCCTTGATGTATATTGTCGACGTGATTATATTGTTCATCTAAATACTCCAGGTTATTGAAATAACAGGGAATTGAATAAGTGGACAGCCATATGATTACAATTAATATAAAAATTTATGCAAACCAGTGTTACAATTAGAAGTTCAGGCTATATTTGCTAAAGAACATGAAAAATATCAAGCTATAATTAGCAATTTACCATATAAAGAAACACTAATAGATTCATTACTCGCGGACAAAAGCAAAGGATCACCATCAGGAAACAACGTCATCCACTCAATAAGTTTCATTGTCTAGTTTCACAGACGCATAAGACTGAAAGCTCAGTCATTAACAATAAGCAAAATTAATCAAAAAAATCTAACATAAGATTTAGTAATCCAATGATAATTTAAAATGTGTTTCCTGAATTAAACTAACTCTAAAACAGCAGCATAGCCATCAAAATCCATATATTTCAAATATTATTCATACAAGATGAGTCTATCAAACATGCAAAAAGTATTAAAATTCATTGCTTTTTGTAGAAAGTACATATCATTCTATTATACAAACAAAACTACAATACAATTCCAGATCCTGCATTGTGTTCATTCAATCTGTTTCACATTCCAAAGTCTCAGTTTTTTTTCCAAAATCCCTAGGGTGCACATTCCACCTATGCTCAATCGATGTAAACTTATTTGAAATTAAGCATTTTTTCTGATGCATAAGTAGATGATACAAAAGGTTACAAATTTCTAGGTACCACATTCTAGCTTTAATGTAAAGGACTTCCTCAAGATAACAATCAAACTTTATGCACTCAAATAAAACTCAATCTTGTAAAGATGAAAATAACACCATGCCAACAACAGAAATTTGTCTACAGCATCATGAAAGCATAGATAAAACTCAGGCAATAAGCATAATATCCAGAAGGAAATTATTCTCCTTAAAAAATGAAGATTTTGACAACTTGAATAATCAATAAGTTGTCACTTTTATTAAAAAAAACATTACCTGTTGGCATGTAAGAGAGCAGCCGGACCTAGATAGGTCTCAGGGTTCCACCAGTAGCTAGGGCAGGATGTGCTACAGCAGGCGCAAAGGATACACTCGTACATACCATCAAGCTTCGTGCGGTCCTTCTTGCTCTGCAGAATCTCCTTCCCAGGGGTCGGTGGCGGATCCTTCCTCTTGAGCCACGGCTCCACGCTCTTGTACTGGCTGTAGAAGTTGGTCATGTCCACCACCAGATCCTTGATCACGTACATGTGCGGCAGCGGGGTGATGGTGGCGGAGGCCGAGGAGGACGGGATCTTGGTGAGGCAGGCAAGCCCGTTGTCGCCGTCGATGTTCATCGCGCACGACCCGCAGATGCCCTCCCGGCAGGAGCGCCGGAAGGTTAGGGAAGGATCGATCTCGTTCTTGATCTTGATCAGGGCATCGAGGACCATGGGTCCACACTCTCCGAGATCGATCTCGTAGTTCTGGAGCTGCGGCTTCTCGGGATGATCAGGATTCCAACGGTAGATGGAGAAGGTCTTGGTGCGCTTGGGAGCGTCGGACTGGGAGGAGTGGGTCTGCGCCTGGAGGAGACGCGCAGCCGTGGGGGCCATGGCAGCGGTCGAAGGGCCATGGGCGGGGAGAAGGCTAGGCGCCGCGGCGGAGCCTCGGCGGAGAAGAACCCTTGCAGTAGCCATTCAATGGTAGAGGGAGGCGAAATCAAGGGCACGGATGAGAAATTACGAAACGGAATCGAAGGTGTCATTTTCAGTATCCGTGAAATAATTAAATAGTACTGCAAACTGATTTATTTTTATTATCACATTGTTGAGTATTTTATTTATTTATTTATATTTGCATATTTTGGTTTCAACAAATCAAACTCAGATTCATTCTATATCTATAAATTACCATCACTTTTCTGATTTAATAATATTTTAATTTCTTTTTGCCCTTAAAATAATTACATAAAAATTATTTATCATTTATGAAAAGAAAAACATTTTTTCTATTGACGTGATGAACTAAATTAGAAAAAAATACGATGAAAATAACTCTTTTTAATGCATTTTATGATCTTTCTTGCATCCTTCTCTTAGATTAATTTGTTGTTGGCATCGATACTAGAAAGGTAAACTATCTTTGACATCGTCATTAACAACATCTTTTGCTATCTGCATTCATAGAATTCTTTTTCGGTTCCAGCACAACGTTTTTCAATTTCATGTCACCAACCATACTGATCGATCTCAGAAATAGAAATCTTAATATTCTAACATCATAGATGATCAAACTATCAACCAATAAACTATTGATGTGCACGTCCCTAAAAGATAGCCATCGAATAAAATAAAGGAATTTAAAAAATACTCAAAAAGAAAATTAGAATGATGCTGGGATAGACACCGACAAACTACTCTCACATTCAAATTAAGATTTTGTATGAAAAAAAGTTTAAGGATTTAGAGAAATTAAAGTTGATGTGTGTATACCTGTGCCCATGGATATGGACAACCTTTTATAGAAATATTGATATCCGTTTAGGATAAGTTCCTCCTTATGCATTAGAAGAATTCTGAAATATTTTTTTCTATTCTGATATACCTATTCTGATTGTCTGTGTTCTTTGGGATATTTTCTTATTTCTCCGGAAGAAACAATCTTAGGTTCTTCTGATTTTGCAGGGCAACTAACTTTTAGGATCCGGCATGAGGTCAAGCAAACATCAAAATCAGAACCGTAGGTTTAAAGTGGAGTTGATACACTATGTTGAGCAAATGTTGAAGTCAGAGTCCGAGATCGAGATTCGAGACTGAGATGAAGTTGACACGTGATGCTGAAGTTAGAGTCAGAGCCCAAGGTCGAGATCTGAGGCTGAGATGAAGTCGGTGTGCGATACCGAGCAAACGCTGAGGTCGGAGCCTGAGGTTGGGACCAGAGGTGAAGATGAAGTATGTGCACAATGTCGAGCAAACGCTGAGGTTTGAGCCCAAAGTCGGAATCCAAAGACTGAGATGAAGTCGACAAGTGATGCTGAGATTAGAGTCAGAGCTCGAGATCAAAACTTAAGGCTGAAATGAAGTCAGCAAGTAATGCTGAGGTTGGAGTCGAAGTCCGAGTTTGAGATTCGAGGTTGAGATGAAGTCGGCAAGTGATGTTGAGGTTGGAGTTGGAGCCTGAGGCTGGGATCTAAGATTGAGATAAAATCACCCGTGATGCCAAACAGACGCTAAAGTCTGAACCCGAGTAAAAAACACTGAAGGCAAGGCTTAAATCTTAGTGAAAACTAGGATCAGGGTTACACGTTGTCAACTAACCACCCTTCGAATATCTCTCTAAATCTTTTCAACCATTTTACTCCTTAAGGCCGCGTGGCGGTCATGGGTCAACCACACGGTGGGCACGTGGCCGCTTAGCTATTTCACAGTATCATTTAACATTCTGAAGAAAAACAGTCGAAGGCAATTACATATTTGTTGGACTTGCCGTAGGAGTAGATCACAATGATGATCTGCTCTTGTTGTTCACTTGTTCGTATAGGATTTGAAACGTTCATATATAAATTCTAAGCGAAATTGCAAGGATTTATTATCAGATTGATGAAATGACAAAGATTGCAGGTAGGTGTGCCAATGTCTTCCATTGGGATGGAGACTCCATCTCTTGCATGAAGCTCCAGTAGGTGTGCCTCTGCTAACTTCTGTTGCACGCAAAGAAATTAAGCATGCAGAGGTAAGTTCGAATTATATTCTTCCATGAATCAAGAAATGGAAGAAGGGAGAAGAAGAGCATTCTGATATTTAAAATTAAACAGTTTGACCACTCTGTTTCAGCACCTTCTGCAGCAGAAACTTCAAGTTCTTTTCAGCCTGGGGAAGTTGCTGGTGTTAAATATGTTGATAGAGATCAGTTGAGAGAATTGGTGAGAAAAGCTGATGCTGATGAAGATGGCATGAACTATGAAGGTGCCCCCTGGTTCAGATTGGTCGTGTAATAACCTCGGGGAACTCTGCAATACTTAGTCTGGATATTGCCAAGTTTTTTTTTTTGAGAAATATTCTATTGAAGTATCTGAGTTCAGTTTGATGATACATGCTGGAAGAAAATCCAAATAGAGTACGATACAAGTTTACACATGAACAAATAGAGAAGGAACATGCTTGTAGATGACAGAAGATACGTATGACATGCATCTGTATATTTCATAAAAAGTATTATGTAAGACATTGTAATGAGAAAAATCAATTTTTAGGAGGTGGTGAAGTTAATGGAATGTAGTCCAGTTTTGGAGGAATACTACAATTAAACTCCAATTTCTGTCAAGTTCTTCAGCAGCATGATAGCCAAAGCCAGAACTCCACGTGCAGTTTCTGCAAGCTGGGAACTAGCAGACAACAATTTTATGAGATGTCACAGGCACAACGTGATAACTCGAAAGCTCTCGTTTTTTTGCCTCCTCAGTTACACTGATTCACCTGCCTGCCTGGTTGATCTGCTTCACTCGGACCAACAGTTAATAGTTACTTTGACTCTATTTCTCTCCTCTTACTATGTTCCTCGTTTGAAACAATCTGAAAGGTTATCTATTCTGCCATCATAGTGTCGATGCCCATGTTATCTCTGTGATAGTAATCTTTCACCATAGAGGCTTTGTCAGTGCATGCAACAATTTATGCCTTGAATTTCTGAAGGTTCACAATAGTGAAAAACTAAGTCTTCAAAGTTTCATTTGGTAGCTTCCAGCACATGCCATGGCTGGCAACAACTTGCCTGCTGGTGGCTTTCTTAAACTGTGCATGTGTTCTTGAACGACCGATATCTTTCTTGTAGCTTTGCTCATCTGAAACGCTCAAGTCAATGAAGAAGATGAATATTTAATTTGTCTGGGTGGTTGCTGTATTGAACTGGATTTCTGAAGCGGTTGAAAATTTTAATACGATGGAAGCACATAAAACCTGTGGTACTTCACAAGTTTGTGATACTTATCTGGATCGTTTCTTAGTTGGAATTTGTCCCCTGACAGAAATTAATTGAGATCACTTCGATGATTCATCTTCATCATACCTCGACCATCAAGATGTGACTGCAAGGGAATCACTAGTTCTCTTTCTTACAATCAAAGACAAACTGATCGCTGGCGGCAATGGATGTCATTGCCAATGCTTATGAACCAGAATATTTCTCCCTTCTTATCTTTGTAGAACTTTTTTTAGGCATTTGAAGTTTTCTATAGTAAAATTTATAGGAGCTCGATGCATTCAAGTTAAGGGAATTTGATCACTTTTAGCTTGAATATCCTTTGACTTAAAAATTAAAAGTAGCCCTTTTTCTGCAAACTCACTAATCATAATTCATCTACCACCAGTTATTTTTGCCAGTGTCTGCACTAAGTTTGTAGTCCAACTTGGAGGCTATCACTCTGACACACCTGTCAGAGCAGCAGTAAAGCAACAGCTATGCATACTATGAACAAGAAGAACACAATACCATGGCTGCTATTTGTTCTCTCCATTTTTCCTGTTCAATTCAATCCATCCAAAAACTCACCGCCAAGATAGTTTCTTTCTTTCAAAACGGCGATGAATCAATTGTACCAACCAAATAGGATATTGACTCCGATAACAGTTATCGGTGCGCATGCTTAAAGATCCCACAATGTACAGAAACATGGACTGGGAAAAAAAATTACTCACAAGAAAGTCAAATAACGAGGGGGAACAGAGGAGGTAGCTCGCTTGCTGCATTACATAATCATATAATCCTAAAGATGCATTTTTTTTTCACTGCTTCGATCCGTCTTGCGAGTTGCCATTACTTCTTCAGGTGATTGCGGTAGCTACACGGCCAAAATTGAAACATTCTTCATTCTGGAATGGAAGAGACAGCGGATTCTCTCAGATTGCAGCTTTTTGAGCAGCGTCTCGATCGATGTCGTATTGGGAGTCGTCAGATTGATTCTGCACAATAAAAAACGAATTTTGAGTTGCAATTGAGGGAATCGGAGTTATTGTGAATTAGGGCGAGCAGGCGGACCTGGGCGGACAGCGAGAGGGGGGTGCAATTCGGAGGGTCCTCAAAGAGGGAGAGGGGGAATCGCTTGTCGACGACGCCGACATCGAAGTGGATGATCCCTGAGGTGTTGTCGTCGAGGCGGATGGCGAGGACAGGGAACCAGAGGAAGAGGTCCTGGGCGGAGATGCCGGAGAGGGCGGCGATCTGGCCGTGGGAGATGGTGCCGACGACGCTGGCATTGTAGCGAACTTCGCTCTCGAACGTGGCGGTGCAGGGGGCGTCGAGGCGGGCCTGGAAGAGGCCGTCGGCGTCGATGGAGAAGTCGCGGACGCCCTTGGGCAGGAGGCCGATGGGGAGGCCGTGTGAGCGGAGCACCTCGTAGGCGCTGTCGCCGGCGGCCAAGGGGAAGGGAAGTGCAAGGAGGGGGAGGAGGAGGGAGAGGAAAAGGGGAGGGACGGAGATCATGCTGCTTGCTTTCTTGGTTTTATAAAGGTCGCTTTTTTAGATTTCTTCGAGGAAAGAAAGGAAGGAGAGAGGAGAGAAGATTGTGGTGTTCAAGGAAGGAGGAAGGAAAGAATGGGATGGATGGAGAACGAATTATGGTAAGCTTTTTGTATCGTGCCCTAACTTCGAAACTATTTTTAGAAAAATACTTCTTAGTTTTAAAATTTCTCAAATTACGCTTCTTCCTTGCACGATTTGCTCAAAATACCCCTCATCAAATCAATAATTTCAATAATACCCGACCTCATGTAACTATGTTTCATGAACGAATCAATAATTTCAATATTAGAATATTTCATTGTAAATATTTTACTCAATAGATAATATTTTATTATGAATATTTTTATAAAATTTTCTGAGTTCATTTTTTTTATTTTTATGAATATTCACATATAATTTTATTGGATCAGAATGAGCGGCCTAAATTTTTATTTTACTACCCAGAATTTTGCTGGCTTTCAAACCACTCCTTGTAAAATTCGGGGGAGTTTAATAAATTTCGGTCGGAGATCGATGGATGCGTGCCAGGATTCTGATGAGCTGTGAACAATGGCGGATTCAGAACGAGATTTGATCGATCGAAATCTTCACCGCAGGGGCGAAGCGAATTTAATTCGATACCCGTAGGAGCGGCACCCGTCCCCTTGGTCTCCGTCAATTCCGCAGTACCGTCCCTCTCGCATTTGCTATTCCTTCTCGTCTTCGATCGATCCCCTTCCCACTCTTGATCGGGCCATCGGTGGGCTCGGGGGAGGAGGGCCTCCGACGTGGCTTGCGTTGAATTCCCCTGGAACCTAAGCTAAGCCTCCTTGCTAGGGTTCTCCCGCATGGCCGAAGCAGGCGGCTCCCGTCAATGCGGGCGATCCCTTTACGATTCTTCCTGCTAGGGTTGTTGGCTTGTTCGCCAAGGCCTTAAGGCTGCGGGGCGAGGATGTCTCGGCAGGCCCCTGCGACTCACTTTCACAAATCGAAGACGCTCGATAACAAATACGTGGGTGTTCATCAACTCTCTCAGTCAAAAAATCCTCCTTTTCTTTTCTTTTTTTTCCTTTTTACTTTTTCTCTAATTCGGTTGTGTCTTGAATTGCCTTTTGCTTGAGGTTCAGATGCTTGGTGATGAAATTGGAAAGGGTGCGTATGGACGAGTATATAAAGGCCTGGACTTGGAAAATGGAGATTTTGTGGCGATTAAACAAGTGTCGTTGGAAAACATCCCACAAGAAGATCTCAATGTCATTATGGTATGTTCTTTTTCCCTTCATTATGGTTGGTTATGCCCCGTATTTTAGGGGAGTACCAATCTTTTCAATTGAAATCTATATTAGGAGAATTTTGCTTCTATATCATGCATGCTTGCATTGATTAATTTGGAAATCTTACCGGATGCTTCATTGCAAAATAATCATAGATATGAAAGTTGCCTAGAGAGGCATTTGTGTTCGTCGAACAAAGTTGTAACATTTTTATATCTAGCCAATGATAAAGTTGAGCTGTTCATTGGCGTTTTTTCACATAGCTATCTTGTTTTTCTTGGTAATGCATAATTGCAATATATTGACTAAAAGTATACATATCTATGAGAAACTCTTGCTTGCTGAATGCAGTGCAATTGATATGTGATAGCATGAGGGATTGATATCCTGTTGTATTGTTAATAACTTGCATTTTAAGGTCATGGCTACTAAAGATTTTCATTTCCCTGCATCATACGCTGGTGGCTTGTGATGATGGAAGAGCTACTAGGAGAGGTGATATGCAGTGGCTGAGAGGTGAATGGTAGGGAGGGGAGAGTGGTTGGGTTGAGGGACTAGGACTACATATGCTGTTTTGGTAGCAGAAGCTGGGGACATGATGTTGTGGGAGCTAAGTAGAAAGCCATAGCATGGGAATGAGTGGGAGGAGAGATGCGACACGAAGAGATGATAATTTGTGGTGCTCCTAATAAGTGGGAAGATTCTTTTTAGAGGGATGTTTTGAGGAAATGTGGTCGTGTCAAACCCATAACCTCCTGCCTAGGGGGTTTGGACCAGAAAACTCCTACATCTGGACTCAGTCTACTACAGTATGAAGTTGAAAAGGGAAAAAATTGTGTGATATTTATAAAAATTATTGCACATACTCATATTCATGTAGGACTGACATAACAGTTGATGACATTCTGACCCAAAACCTATACATACTAACGCCAATGGCATAGATTTTGAATTTATTTATTTCTATTTTTATTATTTATGCTTGTAAATAAGGATAAATGTAGAATCTGTATAGCCGGTTAAATATGTTATAGAGCAATATGGCAGAGCGGAGGCCATACAGTGTTGTAACTAGTCTATATATATATATATATATATATATATAGTCATTCTGTTTCCTTCTACTATTAGCCTTTACTGAATCATTACTTTTGATTAAACATGTTATATAGATATTTGTACATAGTATAGCAATAACGCAGAGAAGCACAAAGTTTTACCTACATGTTCATTTTTTCTGTATAAATGGGATTTTTCCAATATGTCCTAACTCTTCATTTTGTCTTTTTCATAAAATTGTTGGCCCCGTCACATTTTGTCTAGCAAGAAATTGATCTACTAAAGGTAACACTATATCATCTGTTATTTTATATATTTTATTATCATCATGCTAGGAAATTTTATTGTGTTTCTTGGTAGTTTGCAATTCTGGTGGTTATGATGTAAATTATAACCACATACTTTTCATTCAATTTTTGAGACTCAATCCTATTTCATCTACTTGAAACTCTCTTTTTATCTTTCCAATTTCGTCCATGTTTGTCATTTTTCTGTTTCTTATATACATCCTTCAAACTGAAATAGGGAAATTTCTCTTAATTTATCTGTGCTCCTAATTCTGTTTATGTCATGCCACATTATGTTAAAATGAACACTTTGTTTGCATGCATTTCCATTTATGATTGCTATTAATTGTTGTTCCCTGTGATTCCATGTCTATTGCTGCTTGTATATGCCCTTTAATCCAGTCCATTTCCTTACAAATCAACAATTGATATACCGGTAACCTACTTTTAAACAGACATGCTTATAAAAACCATGTTATATCCTATGGCAGGCATTAGCAAAGACTGGCATACAAAAGACAACAAGACTAGCACATAAATTAGCCTTATTTACCTCTGAAATACATCTCTGTATAGCAGCTTTATTTGCACCAAGGGCTAACTCATTTCATATCTGAATTCTTGGAGGTGTATAATACTGCTTCATAGTTGACACTCTAAAGAAGAAATCTATGTGGAACCCATAGTAATTTTTGGTTAACTTTGTAATTTGTACTGACTACTTTGCAAATGGATCAACACCATTAAGAATTTGACTATGAGAAATTAAAGTTGTCCTTTCATTGTTCAAAAGACAACAATAACTTGTAATTCTAACTATATGGCATCTCTTTTTTTCCAGTTTTTCTTAAATAGAAGAATCTAGAAATTGTTGCCATGTGTCTCAATTGGCAATCTCATAGGATTGTCTGGCTTAGCCAACTATCTTTTAAGAGGAGAAATTGTAAAAAGAGATTTTGTATTGTTGATTGAATTAATAAAATAATTGGATGAGGTCCTCCTTTACATGTTTTATAATAATCTGGCTTGTAAGAGACAATCAAATTAGATATATAGGAAATAATAAAGTAAAAAAACCAGAATATAATACAAGAACTTATATTGAAGACCAAGTAGAGAAACAATGAAATTGTATTTTTTTTTTCTAAAGTGTTTTTTTGTAACTGATTCTATTCAAACTATTCATTTGTCACTTCAGAATCTCAACCACAAAAACATTGTCACATACCTTGGATCTATCAAGACGAAGACTCATCTGCATATCATTCTTGAGTAATTACCTACTGATCTCATCTCTAATCCTGCTTTAAATTTATTATAATTTTGTTTTATCACCTCAATGCTCTTATTTACCTACTCGATTGTATTTAGGTATGTGGAAAATGGTTCTCTTGCTAACATTATCAAGCCAAACAAATTTGGACCGTTCCCTGAATCATTGGTGGCTGTTTATATTGCTCAGGTTTGCTTGATATTTGTGTACATCGTTCTATATTTTTTGTGGTGAACATAAGGCTTAGTTTGTAATAAATATACGTAGGTCTTGGAAGGTCTAGTCTATTTACATGAGCAGGGTGTGATTCACCGAGACATCAAGGGTGCAAATATCTTGACTACCAAGGAGGTAGTATTTAAACACATCTCTTTCTTTTAGTTTTATATCTAACTTTGGTTCGTTCAAATATAAGTAAATATAAGTAAACTGAATCTCTTTTTTGTATTATACTGAAAGACGTCCCTGATTAACTCTTTAGTTTTTGTTAGTAGATCCATCATAATGCACTTGGAGTTATTCACATTCAAAGCATAACTTATGCTACTGTTAGGTCATTTCCACTTGTATTTTATACAAGTGAATATCTATGGTCAGGCTGCAAAACTAAACTTTGATGCTTAGGTGACTGAAGTGGATGTTGTTCAGAAACTATAATACAATTCTGTATCGATCTTGATCCTCTGGTGGATAGACATATTGTAATGTTCTTATCAAAAGTTGTATAATGATTGTTTGTTTGCAAATTTGCCCATTCCAAATTCCAATGCTATTCAGATTCCTCTTGGGCCTCCCATTTGTGGCTTGAACCCTTTTTATCCATGTAACAACCATTTGATTATATCTTGATAGTCGTGTGACTCTTCAGTCATATAAAACTTGGCAAAAGGAAAATGCAATTAAATTATCATTAGTTTTTGCATCCATGTGGAACTTGTTAGTCACATCCATTTTTATAAATTTACCCCCAACTTTATATTACCTTGTGAACATATTTATTCTTAGGAAATACTTTAGCAAAACTGATACATGTTTAACCATTGTTTGGTTCATTTACACCAATTGAATAATGTAATTTTTTGCTAATGCAAGACAATTAGTCTATCCAATGTATTATCAGTGGAATGTACAAGAGTTAAGTACTTGAGAATATTTTTGAAGTCTTAGTACAGGTTATACTACTGAAATGTTCTAATTCTAATCAATCTAACCACAGTTTCGACATTTTGAATAGCTAGGGATGACTCAGCCATGCCACCTGCCTAATTTGGGTTTTGCTGGATTAAAGTAGTACCATTTGGATAGACAAATTGGATTGACTTATCCATATTATACCGAAATTTATGAGTCCCCATAGATACTCCTAGTACAAGTATTTAAGTCGGGTATCCATTTATTATATTTGGGTATGGATTGGGTTAAGGCATGAGGTACTTAATTGAGTTGGATTCATTTAGTACCAAAAAGATATGACTACTTGAACCACCATCTTCTCTGTGAATAGCAATTGAAAAACTTCTGTAGGGAATCATGTTGTCCTTTGAAGATCTGTTATTCCCTTCTCACCAAACAGCCCAACTACATGCAAGTGAAATTCATCTCAATCTTATTAAGTCCAAGGAATGGTTATAAGGATAAATTATGTCGTATTTTGTCTGTCAATCAACGCTTCAACAATGGAGGAAGGAATTTGTGGAAGACTCATCTCTATTGGTAGCTATTAATTTACTATATAATTTGGTTCATACCACTTGTCTGTGCTCTTATATCTTTTAAAACATGAAAGCATGGCTAACTTTTTTCTGTATGTTTGCTGTATCTACATCACCAATGCTACTTTTGCATATATGCAATGCTATTTCACATCTTGTTTCCAGTACATGCATCATGAATGTATCCTTGCTGAAGTTGGGGTTTTCTGTGCTGTTTATGACCATATTGACTGTTACATAACTGTAATTGATTCATGCCACAG
Source organism: Curcuma longa (assembly GCF_044706935.1). Classification (NCBI taxonomy): domain Eukaryota; kingdom Viridiplantae; phylum Streptophyta; class Magnoliopsida; order Zingiberales; family Zingiberaceae; genus Curcuma; species Curcuma longa. The sequence goes on from NC_133871.1 coordinate 28,535,009, forward strand.
CCAATATCCCTTAGGATTTTTGGCTCTGTGATAATATGTTTTTGCATTGGTTTAATGTGCTTGGGAATTCTACTTAGGGCCTTGTTAAACTTGCTGACTTTGGAGTTGCAACCAAACTAACTGAGGCGGATCTCAATACCCATTCAGTAGTTGGAACACCATACTGGATGGCCCCTGAGGTAAAGTACCATTTTGCCTTATTGAACCATTTGATTTGTATATGCCTTATGAAATTTTGTGTTAGCCAGAGACTTTCTAGATATAATAGATCTCTTGTTAAAGGGGACAATGAAGAGATTCAAATGACTAATAAGGGGAACATTCTAGCAGTTTTGGTCTTTGTTAGTCAAACTTAATGATTAGTGCATGTATGCCTCTGATAAAATCACAACTTTTTTCTTCTTGTTTAATCAAAACTAAAGTACTATTGGAATGGAAAAATATAAAGTTTCTATAATAAATATTTCATACATTCTTTTAACTGGTTCTCTATAAGAGAATATATTGCCAAAATGCTCTATGGAGTAATGAAAGCTTTGCACTGACGTTTACACTGCATGATTGAAGCCATAATTCCTTTAATTGGTACTGAATACCAAGTTATTCTCCACTAGTTATTCTGGAAGAGTATGTCTGCTTAATCCAGATTTTAGTTATCTATGTAATTTATCAAGTTTATGCCTCTGAAATTTATTATTTGAAGGTTGAATGGAGAGGAAACGAAGCTCATTGTATGATCTAGTGTATGTATTACTAAGAATAAGGAAAAACTTTTGCTAAAGAATTTGAAACCTGAATAGATATGAAATTATAAGTTTTTTCCCTAAAGCTACTTCCCAAATCATGCGTTGGAATTTTTTTATTCTACTGTTCCTAATTCTAAACTTTAGATTCCATGTTTCAATGACAATAATAACACTTCTTCTCTTTCAGGTTATTGAAATGTCTGGTGTTTCTGCTGCATCAGACATCTGGAGTGTTGGTTGCACTATCATTGAATTGCTGACATGTGTTCCACCTTACTATGATCTGCAACCAATGCCTGCACTTTTTCGGATTGTTCAGGTTTAGATTTTGTGTATTATTTGGTTTCTAACAAGGATATTCTAGCATTCATCCTTGTTACATTTTAGTAGATCATGGATTTGTTGTTCATATTCGTTCACTTTTGTCCTTTTAATTGCTGCATTAATATTGAAGTTAATGGTGGAATAAGATAAACATAGCCAATTTCAAATATTAAGGACACATCTTCTTGTTGCTAATGCATCCTACATGATATGAAGAGCTTGCCTTCAACTACGACTTTTGTTGGTTTTAATTCTTTATGAATTTGCGTCTTCCCTGTTTTCTTGGTCCTTCAAGTGTGTACTTGCATGTTTTGCAGATCTGCATGTGGCTCATTGTGCACTATAATGAAACAACATATTGGTACCTAATAATATATGATTGCTCGGTTTTGATTCTTCTCTCCTAATTGAACTGTCATGTCATATCAGGATGTGAATCCTCCTATACCTGAGGGTCTGTCACCTGACATTACTGATTTTCTACGTCAATGCTTCAGAAAGGTAAATTAACTTAAGACCTACACATATTCTGGTGAATGTGACTGCTAATGGTAATGCTATCTGTTAATAGTTTCCTGCTTATTTAGAGAACTATTTTCAGGATGCAATGCAGCGACCTGATGCTAAAACATTGCTACTGCACCCATGGATTCAAAACTCAAGGCGCACTATGCATTCCAATCTGAGACAACCAGGTGCAACTATAAGGTGATAATGCAAACTATCAGTTTCTTGTTTGAATTTGGATTCCTTGACAACTGTGAATGCAGAACTAATACTTGAATTTTAGCATTTTTAGTTCCATATACATGTTTTGGTTTTCCTGTATATTCACATGAGAATTCTACACTACATAAAGCAGGATGATTCCCTAAATTAAATAATGATTTTTTTAAAACATAATTATATGTAATGTTATTGTGCAAGAGTGGTAAAAATGTTACAATTTCCGAGAGAGAAGCTTGGATGAACCAAGATGATCAGAATTTTGTTCAGGCCTTACTGGAAGCAAAGACAGCAGAACTGAGCTGCACCAATTTTATGATTGGGTTGTATTTGGTACTCTACATGAAAAATATCAGATTCTGGATTGTTTTAGAGTTCCAATAAAATACATTTAGTTTTGGTGAGAACAGATTGAATTTTCTTTAGCTGATCAAATGCTTGATGAATTTTGTTGTCTGGAAATTTTGGAATTGATATTTTTTAGTTAATTTCCTGATGGTGATATGCTGTCTTATGTAACAGACCCGTCATTGGGGGTCCTGTAGAACCTAACCCCCAAGGAGAGCATCATTATATGTTTTCCAACCAAAGGGGGTTACAAAATGATGATATTGTATAAAATAAATGGTTTTTGCTGCAGGTAGTTTACCTAAGTAGCTATAGTTGTTAATTATAAATCTTTCTCATAAATTTATTTAGCACCACCAAATTATTTGGTTTTACAAATTCAAGTCGAAATTCATAGTTTCAGTGCGCTTGTCAATTATTTGTAAAACTTCTAAGAAACAAAGTTGATTTACTTCATTTTACCATTGCACCTGCATTTTCTTTTATCTTATGCATGATTTCCTACTTCCAACTTTTTGCACTAAGAGTTTAAATCTTTCTTGGAACTAAACTTTATAAACATAAACAAAAACTTAGTATCATTTAAAAATATGCATATATAAGAATTCAAGATTACAAAAAATTTAAAAATATGCTAACTTCATTTTTTTCTGGGTTCTGCTTCCTGCAAGTCTAGATTTTTGCACTGTTAGTCCTTGTGATAATATAGCATGAGGGATTTGGTCCACTGTAAGACCTGGTTAAGATTCTGTCTAATTATTAACATATATCTCAGGAATATTGAGGATGATGTTACTGTTGATGATGGCAATGCAACTGTGGATAATCATAATGGAAGCGAAAGCACAGTAGTTCAGAAGAACACAAATGGTGCATCAGATCTTGGACAAGTATCTTCTTATTGTCTCAGACTTAGGCTTTTTTAATTACAGATTTTCAAGTATTGCCACATAATAAATAAGAGTTGAATTGATTGTGCTGTTCTTTGCAGTAATAGAAAACTTTATGGGTTAACTTTTATAATTCTAACAGTACCGTGATATCTTTTCTTCTCTCATGATTCAGGACAAATGTAAAAAGGAAAATTTGGCTATTGATTCTGTTCCATTTGAAGGTTCTGATGGACATAGAAAATCTTTTACTAAGGGTACCTTCTCAAATGGTACAGAAAGCAAAGCAGAAGACGAGCTATCTGACAAAGATCCTACCTTAGCCATCTATGAAAAGCCATCTTTAGGGCATTCTGCTACAGAAGCAGTTTCCAGTTTTCCAGTAACACTGGAATGCAAAGGAGTTGAGAGTTCTGAGGAAAATAGCATCTTTTCCTTCAGATATAAGGTTGAAAAAAACAATTTGCAGAAGGTGAGGCATTTATTTCCTTTGCTGGTGCTACAATATTTGTGGGCATTTTTTATCTTCTTAGATAGCTTCAAAAGTAACTTTTTTGTATTTCCTCAAGTTCTTTTATTTAATTTCTTTAGCATTTCCATTTGTTGAACTGTCTAGTTCGGGGTAAAGCTTTTTGGGCAAAGATCAGATGAGCGCCCTTTATGTTTGTTATTGCCAAACGGGTGCCCCTTATTTTTGTTATCATCAAATGGGAGCCCCATGTTGAAAAAATATAAAAAGAGCGTTCCATCCTATTTTTAATCCAAACAATACTCTTCTTCCAGTGTTCTTATAGCAGTATTGCCTAATCTGCTACAACGTGCAACAGTTCTGAGCAAGACTACTACAATGTCTTTGAGCAAAACCACTACAACGTGTAATAGTTTTGACTAAAACTACTACAAGCAATTTTGGTCACACTATGCCACATTATAGCAGTTTTAATCAATATTTTCACCAAGTTGGAATAAGGTTATTTTGATATAATAGTGTTTCAGGTATAATAATTTTGACAAAGTTGGATCAATTTTGCTTTACATTATAACAGTTTTGGCAAAAAGACATTACAACAGAGCTGGAACCAATTATATTTTTAGAATAAAAAAAAGTTCTAATATTTTTTCAACATGGGGTATCCTTTTGACAATAACAAAAATAAGGGGCATCCTTTTGATTTTTGTCCAAACTTTTTTTATCTAACAAATTGTTAAGACTATGGGTCAGCATGCTGATATGCTTTATGATTTACCTTTTTTCATCTTAGTTTTCCTTCTGCTGTCTCTTTTTTCCTTGCTTCATGAATTTCATCAATTTTGTTTGTGCCCTACAACCTTCTTACAATGTCGCATAGTTTGACATAACACAGTTCAATTTGTATTTCTAACTTTTTGTGTTTGCCAACGATATATTTTTAAGGTTATGAGCAAATCAACTGTTCACGGAGTTAATGAGCTCAGCAGGTTTAGTGATACACCAAAAGATGCTTCGTTGGATGATTTATTTCAGCCACTAGATGGACAAAGAGATCCAGGCACTGAAGCTTCGTCCTCTTCTGCTATCCAACAAAATGACTTAGCAAAAGAGTTGAAAGTTAGGATGTCTCAGAAGCAAACACAACCAGATCACAGCAGTGGTGGGAAGCTATTGGAGATGGTTATGAATTTACAAGAAGATGTGATTGATATAGATGGTTCAGTAAGTTTATCTAGCATAAGTGCCTTTATGGGTTTCAAAGTGCACATATCTGCATTCTTTTTCAATATTAAAAAGATTTAATTGCTAACTGTTAGCCCTTATTTGCTAATGGTCATGTTCTTTTTTTGCAGGTCTTTGATGAAAACCTACCAGAAAAGCTTTTTCCTCTCCAGGTGCTCATTTGTCATAATGTCAACAAACATAGGATACAAATGGACTTTTTTTGTCCATTCTAGTTCTAAGCACTTAATTAGTCATTGAAGCTGATTGGTTGATTAGCTTTGGTTCTTGTGTAGTACGATCTTTTGTTGCTGGTTTTTTCATAAATGATATAACTCAACCTTGATGGATATTTCTTTCTTTTTCTTTTAACTGCTGGTACATTGTATGGATTGTTCATAACTAACTAGACTTTAATTGTCACATATTTGATAAATTGATGTTATGTTCTGTTCAACTATCTATTAAAGACATTATATCTGCTTCAAATATAGATGTCATATGTGCTTTCATCATATAATATGAGCGAAATACTTCATTTATTTTCAGAAAAGGATCTTCATAGGTGCTAAAAGAGTGAAATAAACATTTTTTGTTGCACGCCAAGAATATATTTCTTTGTTAGTCTCTTGACTACAACTGAGTTCTGATGTGAATATGTTCTTTAATTTGATAATTATTTTGAATCCATTTCTATGTAGCCTGTTGAATTTAGCAAAATAGTTGGTTTGCTGAAACCTGAAGCCTCTGAAGATGTATTATTGTCAGCATGTCAGAAGCTTATTCTATTTTTCAGTCAGCGGCCAGAGCAGAAGCATGTTTATATGTCCCAGTATGGTTTTCTTCCACTCATGGATGTTCTAGAAGTTCCAAAAACTCATGTGCGTTTATTCATTTATTAATTATAATTTTCTACGTGTACGCTTGCTCAATTTATTAATTATTTGTACTCCAGAAATTAACTTTGCATACTATTTGATATTAATCATCTCGAGCCTCACTAGGATGTGGCCTAATAGTCTAGCACATCTGCAGTATAAACTATAGACTGACATGATGGCGATTCAGCAGGTTGTATGCTCAGCACTTCAAATTATCAATCATATTATCAAAGACAATGTCGAGTTTCTTGAAAATGCATGTCTTGTTGGCCTCGTAAGATCTGTAACCTCTTACAGAAGCTTTCTACTTAGATATGTTTTAGCTGTAGTCATGAGGTTGATCCAAACTGGGTGTCTGCAGATTCCAGTTGTAATGGGTTTTGCAGTGCCTGATCGTCCTAGGGAAGTCCGTATGCAGGCAGCCTTTTTTCTTCAACAGCTTTGCCAGTCCAGGTTGAGCCTGTTAATTGTCTCTCTGCTATTTTACCATTATTATTAAAAAAAATTAAATTTGAAATTGATGATATAATGTTCGTGTAGCACATTGACATTGCAAATGTTCATTGCATGCCGTGGAATTCCTATATTGGTGGGTTTTCTTGAGGCAGACTATGCGAAGCATAGGTTGGTGTAGTACCCACCCTTTTTGACTTAATAACTTTCCTTATTTGGCTTGTAATTCCTTCTTAAGCTTATTGTATCTCTTATGTTCTTCAGGGAAATGGTTCACCTTTCCATAGATGGCATCTGGCAGGTTTTTAAGCTTCAACACTTGACGCCAAGGAATGACTTTTGCCGCATTGCTGCCAAGAATGGCATGCTTATTAGACTTGTTAACACCCTTTACAGCTTGAACGAGGCCACTCGGCTTGCTTCCAAAAATGGTGGTGTATCTGCTCCGCAGAATGGTTTTGCTCCAAGACCAAGATCTGGTCCACTAGAACTGCCTAATCGATCTGACTTGCCACTGGCCAACTTGGGTCAATTTGATTCTCCTAAAGTAAGGTTAGAACACCCATTTTTATCTGGAGCTTTAGAACAGCTCCAAAATCCAACTTCCCATTCTCAAAAGACAGAAGGTGCAACCCATTTGGAGAAACAACTGTTTGGTGGAGATAAGCCTCACACTACTTATGCTGCATTTGAAGCTGCAAAGGAGAATGGAAATTTTAGTTTATGGGATAATGAGCCTGCACATCCAGATGTTGACTTACCTAAGCATCATAGGGCTACAAGTTCTGCTGGTAGAAGCTCCACTGATAGATCTCCAAAGCATATGGATTTCACATCAAATAGTCACCCTGGTGGTGTAACTCAGTTGGTGTCTCAGCCTGAACAAATTCGACCACTTTTGAGCTTACTTGAAAAAGAGCCACCTTCTCGACCTGTCTCAGGACAACTTGATCATGTTCAAAATTTTTCTGGATTGGGAAAACATGAAAGTATATTACCTCTGTTACATTCCTCTACTCCGAAGACAAATGGTGAACTTGAACTTTTGATGGAAGAATTTGCAGGTACTTTATTTTGCTTCTCCCCCACCATGCATAAGTAAAGTAAGTCTGGTCTGCTTTAACTTGATAGTCTGTGTTCCAGTTCCTATGGTATTGTGCTTCAAAGGCAACTCATAGTTGATTTTACCAGTTGAGGAAGATGAACAAGCCATAGTAGAATATGTATAGGATTCAGATCAATAACAGTGATTTTTTTGAAACTTTAAATGTTGATTTTTCTAGTGTTAATACCTCATCTTGGCACAACTGACATTTTGAAGTTCCAATAAATACTGTAAGTAACAAAAAATGTTTGTTAGGTATTCTGTACCCTAGCTTTTAGTATTCTGTTACTCTAACATTTTCATGTTTACAAACAACAATTAGAGCAACAAGTCTGGTAGTCTGAACTATCTGGGATAGGCTACATGGATCTTGTTCTCATCCTGCAATTAAATTTTATCCAAGACTACATAACTAGTAAATTAACCTGGTTTATGTTCTTGCTATTTAATTTGTAGGATAAAGTTCTTACAGTACTGCCACATTTGCTTTTGTGGTTTCCTGCACTGGATGAATAGGTGCTCATTTTTATTGTCCTCTTTGCAGAGGTCTCCAGGCACGGACGAGAATTTGGCAATTCAGATTCCCATACCAAACTTTTTAATAAGGCAAGCAAGAAGGTTCCACCAACATTGGGGTCATCTAGTTCTAATGAAGGAACTTCTGCATCCGGGTTACTGTCACAAACAATGTCTGGTGTTTTATCTGGATCAGGAGTGTTAAATGCTAGACCTGGTAGCACCACATCATCTGGCTTGCTATCCCAATTGGTATCTTCATCTAGTGCTGATACTGCGAGGGAGTATGTGGAGAAGGTAGCTGATCTTCTGTTAGAATTTGCCCAAGCTGATTCTGTAGTGAAGTCTTACATGTGCAGCCAAAGCTTGCTTGCTCGACTTTTTCAAATGTTCAATAAGATGGAGCCTCCTATTCTCCTGAAGGTTAGTTTGAATTTCCTTGAGGGATAATAGTACCTTTCTAATTTAGGTTGAAAGTCCAATTGTCTGACCATATTCATGTATTTCCATGTGTAGATACTGAAGTGCATCAACCACTTGTCAACAGACCCGCACTGTTTAGAAAATCTTCAGCGTGCTGATGCAATCAAGTATCTGATTCCTATTCTTGAACTATGCGAGGGGCCTCTTATCTCTCACATACATAATGAAGTAAGTAGCTTAACTCCACATAGTATGAACTTACAATCTGTGTAGTGCATACATTCTACTAGTGTTCGTAGAAATTCAGCAATCCTCTGTTCAAAATTATTTTCCTTCACATTTTCAAGCATTTTGGTGGTTATGTGTCAAATAGTTTTATAGGTCGACCCAGAATTGGTTGATCATCATTGGTATTTCTTTTGTTAATGGTTCTATGACTGCTACAATGGCCTAATTTTTAGGACTTCTGCAATTATAGACAATTTTAGCAAAAAACGATGATATTGCAGTCAGAAGGTCTAGTTTCTTAATATGATATTTTCTAAATCTTGTGTATCACTTGTATGTTATCTTCTCATAGGCACTGGTGCTATGGAGTTTGAAATCAAGTATTATTGTTCATTCTTTCACATTGTGATCTTCCTCTATGTTCTGGTGTGCATGCCAATGACTTTCATTTTAGGTTTAGGGAGAAACAAGCTTTTGAAAGCTGTCTGTTTTCATGTTCAGATGGTAACTTGCATATTTACATGGCTGACTTCATTGTTTTCCTCATAAAAGGTTCTCGATGCCCTTTTCAAGCTTTGTAAAATAAACAAGAGGAGACAAGAACAAGCGGCAGAACATGGGATTATTCCACACTTGATGAGTTTCATCATGTCAGATTCACCACTCAAGCAATATGCATTGCCTCTGCTGTGTGACATGGCTCATGCATCTCGAAACTCACGGGAGCAATTGAGAGCTCATGGAGGATTGGATGTGTACTTGAATCTATTGGAAGATGAGGCCTGGGCCGGCACTGCACTGGATTCAATTGCAGTTTGCTTGGCCCACGATAATGATCAAAGAAAAGTAGAACATGCATTGTTGAGAAAGGAATCGATTCAGAAGTTGGTCAAGTTCTTCCAGAACTGTCCAGAACAATATTTTGTGCATATATTGGAGCCTTTCTTGAAGATAATTACGTAAGAAACAAAAACACCTTTCTCATTCCTTCCTTTTCTAATCTCCAAGCACTTTAATCTCTGAAACGTCATTATTGTCATTGTATCTACAAATAAAAATGCAGGAAATCACCTAGAATAAATACCGCTATGGCTGTTAATGGTCTGACAACATTGCTTGTTGCAAGATTAGAACACCAAGATGCTATTGCTCGTCTTAATCTGCTGAAACTGATAAAGGTAATCTTCCTTACAGATGTTCAGAGAAACATTGTTCACTGCAGTCATGCTACATATTACATAGAACTGTTTCTTTCTATAATTGCATTTGGTTTTATTTTTGATCTCAGGCTGTGTACGAGCACCACCCAAGACCGAAGCAACTGATTGTGGAGAATGACCTACCTCAGAAACTCCAGAATCTAATCGAAGAACGGAGAGACGGCCAGCGCTCTGGTGGTCAAGTCTTAGTGAAACAAATGGCAACCGCATTGCTTAAAGCCCTACATATCAACACTGTATTGTGAATACTTGACCAAGTATTGAGTGTGTACATATATGAATTCCAAATGAAATGTAATATATCTGTTTTGATCTTTCAGTAAGTGTGAGTTTTAGGGTGACAGTGATTATAAATATTTAAGGCACTCTCCAAGTGAACAATTAACATGCAACTCTACCGGCGCTGTAACATGATAATCCATATGCTTTCATATTTACGAGTTGCTCCACCATTTTTTTTTAGTCTTCCTGTTACTTATTTTTTTGGGACTGGTTATGATGCATAAATAATGTATAAATAAAGGTAATTTTGTAGCTGGTTATGATGCATAAATAATCGGTTTATCTCATTAGGTTTAAGTGATGATTCGATCATTCCGAACCCAATAAATTAATCAATCCGGAAAACAATATCATAAAGCATACCCTGTTCAGAAACTTGGCGAATTGCTAACAGCATGCATGACACCATTGATCGAAGAACTTAGAAATGCACCCGAAACAATATTAGAAAATTTAAACAAATGACTGTGTTAGCAACAAGTTTCTTGAAACATCTCCTTGAGCATTTGAGTAAACAATGCATGATCAAAGAAAATGCATCTATGTAGTTTGAGTGACCTCAACTAGTTGAGTTTGGGCTGCTCGACGAGGTCCTGGTCACATAAATCAGTCGGCATTTCTTTTCCAGTTATCTATCAGGTCGATCCCTGATACAGATACCTTGTTCTTTAGCGTACCAATCCATGCTCAAAGAAAATGGCAATCTCCTATTTTTGTTCGACGTCTACATGAAAATTTTGGAGGTCACATCCCCAAATACTCCCCATCTGAAACATTGATGATCCTTTCATGTTAACCAGCAATTCAAGTAGCTAGAATCTCACATCGCATTAAATTGGATAGTTCCATAAATTTACCTGAGACGAAGCAACTTCAAATCCAGCAAGGAAATTCTGGTGCGTATTGAGGTTTTGATGAACAGTTGAATCCAGCCGGTTCATGGAACTCTGTATCTCCACTCCACTAGGCAAAAGACAATGGAGAGAGGTTCCATGTTGTGGTTGGTTAACATATGGAGAGGGTACCCCTGAAGCCTCTAAATAGTAAATCGGGTTTGCCATTGATCCACAATCTTGATGAATCTGGATTTTATATTAGAATAAGTTGTTTTTAAATCTTTGATGAAGGGCGTTAACTAACAAAGCAGAAAACCTTGGGAAGAAAATTTGCCAATTTGTCGGAGTCCAATTGCGGGTTCACAGTGGCTAGCTTCATAGCAAGAAACTACAAAAGGGAATAACTAGATGATTTAGATGCAGCAAACTGATCCAGTTCGAATAGAAAACATTGTTGTGATGATAGTTATACCTCCACTTGATGCTGCAAAGACTGCACATAGTTGATGATCTCGTCAAGCATGACTGCTTTTCCAGTTATCTACTCATTTCAAATCGAGAAATGAACTAAATTACGAATTAAGTCATTTTCTAATAGATTGTTATTTGGTACCTTACTGCAACCAGGAACCAGATCTTGTAAAAGTTTCATCCTCTGGCTGATTTTCTCTCTTCTTACCTGAGAAAGCCAAAAAAAACATCAAAAGATTGCCTAAAATACATATTGTCTCAACTATTTGATTCAGCTAGTTTGCAACCGTATCGAAATAACATCAACATGCTGCAACGTTGAGCATTGCATACCCTCTCAGCAAGGCTGTGGCTATCAGTAGCTTCGCCTCTTCTTGCTCTAACATGGATATAGTCCTTCAAAATCTCAGGGGATTTGGCTTTGGTTTTCTTCCCTTGTTTCAGATCACCATTGACTTGGCTGCTAAAAGCATCACCTTTCTCTACCTTTGTCACAGCTTCATCATATTCAGTTCCATTCTTCTTCATCAGACTGCGCCTTTTCACTTTCCAACAATCTTCTTTTTCTATCACCTGAGAAAACAAAAGAAGTAATTTTACATTCACACCTGTTTTCCACACAAGAGAAGCAGTTGACTTTGATACAATTCCTTCACCTTGGAGTGATCCATGGCAGAAATGTCTGATCTGTTACCCTTTCCCTTGCCCTTCGGTGGAGCTTTTCGTTTCTTGACGCTGATCGCTTCTTGGTTGGCTGGATCAGACGCCAATTCACCATTGTTTATGCCCAACTTCAGTCCACCAGGCACCATGATCTCCTTTCTGCAGCCCCGCAACCCAATTTGGAGAGAGTTGCTGCTGGCTTCTTTCACGAGCTTTTCAGCATCAACAAGACCGAGCTGCTGAGCTGCAAGACTGCGATTATTCCGGCCGTCGAAAATGGAGAATCTTGCAGTTCTCTCAGAAAAACAAGTATCGGAGTTGATCTGATCCAAATATGTCGGTGGAACATTCTGACGCTGATGAAAAGCGGAAAGAGCAATTTTCGTGGAGGAATTCAGACGAACACCTTTCTGGTCCAACAGCTGCAATCTTCTGTCTCCCGAGTCTCCAGATGAAGGCGACGGCGCCACAATGGAGGATAGGGACGGGTCAAAATCGCCGCTTGGTACCGTCGTCTGGTCCCAATTCAGGTCGAGGAGGTTGACCGGCAGTTGGCCCCCCTCGCCGCAGTCCATCTCCAGCGATGCACGACTAGCTGAAACTCTGATAAAGGCAAGACCTTTTTGAGATCTCTCCAAAGCAGAAACCAAAAATAAAAAAAAAACAATAAAACACACCAAATTTGCCAAGAGTAGATCGAGAACGCACTCTTGAAGCGAAGGAACCAGAGAAAAGCTGTGTCTTTTTCGAAGAGGATCGTTCTTCTACTAGTTTTGGCGGTAACAATAGCGACAAGATGCCTGCTTTGCTATAATTGAGATCCAAAATTCGAAATGAAGAAAGATGGCAAGATGATCTATCAGAGAGAGATAGAACAGTGGAAGTAACTGGTTATACCTTCTTGTTGTTAATTACTTGTCTTAACTGTCATTGACTAAATCTTGTTTATTGGAAATGCAAAGGATTGAAATTATTATTATTAAAATATCTTATTCCATTAGCAGCGTCTAGGGACGGCTGCTTTCATCCACATGCAACGATTTAATTAGAAAGATTTCAGATTACACCACAAATCTCTATTTTTGAGTGTTGATTTCCATTTGTGCTTCAGAGTTTGAAGTTTCAAAGAGAGTTGATGCTTCCTCTGAAAAGAAAAACAACAATATATAAAAGAATCTAACTTAACTAGACAATTTATATTTGCTTTTTATGGTAAAGTCAACTACTAGATTTAGATCCGACAAATACCAATGGAAGCGGTTCTTGTCGAGTTCTGATCTTCATTTCATCTCTGAGAAAGTGCAGTAGAATGTTCATTCCCTGCAGCTGCACCTTCACCTTCACCTTCAGTCGGTCATACTCGCAGGAGACCTGGAGGAGATACGGTTTGGTGGTTTTATCGTTGCGATCTTATCAGATTTCTTAGAAGAAGATCTATTTTAGTGATTTCTTCACTTTCAATATTTAGGTAAAAAAAAAAAAATTTAGAATCGTTTGTTCTTTCACTCGAAATCTGTTAGACAAATGGAGAGGAAAAGATGGATACCAGCAGTCATCTCCCTTCTCACAAAATTAGATTCTCACCTGCTGCAAAGGGAAAAGGCTTTCAGTCATCTTTCCATGTGAACCAAATAATTACAAAAAGCAGAAGAAAAAAAAAGACAAAAATGAGATACTAAAAAACAAAAAAACTGAAAATGATTCCCAAACATATTCCTGTTCATAATTATAATTAAATAGTTATACAAGTTAAATGGAAAGAAAAAGGTGTCCACATTAAAATGCTCAACGTCCGTGATTCAAAATACTAAATAACCATTAGTATTATTAATTTATTTAATAAAATAACAATATTATATGTCTGCCTTTTTCATTTTTATTAAATAAAATACAATATTAGTGTGCGGTGACACAAAACAACCAACTTTTATTTATAATTAGATTCAATCCACTATTATATTATTATTTAAATTTAAATAAAATTTATCTGCTTTATTGGCACCAACCAAATTTAATAATATTTAACGTTTTTATTTTTTAAACAAATACATTTAATGTAGGATAAAATTGATATCAGGGGATAATTAACAGCATCTCCCCCTAATGACTCGATAAATGAGTAACCAACAAATCATCTATTTTATGCGAAACAGGAAACACATTCGTTCTCGTTTTCAATCGAGCGTGGCCGATTTTAGTACGCGAGAGTTCGGCCGGCTGTTTGAGATGATACAGCAAATCTAGAATTTTTGAATCCTTTTGTTATTCTTTTCTGCACTTTCGATTATCAACGGCAGGACTCTTATATGGGTCCCGCAACAATTAACCGATGGGGGAGAGGGTACAAAGCGGGGGAGAAACTCATATTGAGGTTCTTGCACGGCGTAATCCTCTCCGACCTGTTCCAAATCTCACGAAACCCACCGGAAGTTCTTCTCTCTACTCTCTGTGTGCGCGATTCGGAATCCAACTGTTACAGCTTCGTTCCCGTGGCGGAAAGCAAGAAAACCGAAGCCGAAAGCTGTTTGCATTCCCTCTCCTTACTTCTCCTCCACTCCTTCTCCTCTCCGCTCCAATCAGTAGGCGAAACCGTCGGAAAAGACTTCATTTTTGTGTGCCCTTGCCGCTCTGTGCGCAGGCGTTATATTACTCTTCCAAAAATCTGCTCTTCTGGGAGGTCTCTGCAAGTCATACTTGATTGGCCATGGTGCGCGGTTCTCTTTTCCTCTCTTATTTGTTTGGTTCTGACCCAGGGCTCATGTTTTGTGGGCTGGGTTATTGTTATAACATTCTACGATTCCGTCGCAGTTTTTAAGCAAACTATTCAATGTTTTAGTTTCTGTGATTTCGGGTTTGATCTTTATTTTTTATCTATCCGAGTCGGTCTTGTGCTGTGCTGCACAAGATTTTCTGGTTCCTAAAAATGACTTTTTCTTTTTAGTAAAGAATTGTTATATCCGTTCTTGAACCAGTTTTTCCATTCAATAAAGTGAAAAAGAGGAACCTTTGGTGTTGGGTTGTTGCATTGACGACTGTTTTTGCTCTGAATTTACGTCTGACTACTCTTTCTTTAAAAAGATAGAAAATGAAAGCTGATTAACTTTTTCATGTTTCAAAGTTCAGCATAAGAACCAATCTTGCTATTCATATGCGAAGTCAAATCATATTTCTTTTGTAGGCAATTTCGTGCTGTGAATGTTAGCGACTGTAGTTGCAATGCTGGTAGCGACGATGTCTGTTACTGTTTACTCTTCAATTTCGAAACAAAAATTTTCAACTTTGTTAACGGATTTACAAAGGTTTCTAAAATTTTTCTTCATGATAACCGATGTTTCAGATTAATAACCCTTCTGGTACGTTAATATTAGAACTTATGCAGGGGCCTCTTATCACGGACCACTCAAGCCAGATACTTCGCTACTGTAGCATTTATAATGGGGCTGTTTTCCTCTGTATTATCTTCATCATCGGAACCGCCTATATTGCAACTGATTCTAAGGAGGTTTGATTTCTTTTTTCATAGCATTTTATTGTTTGGTTTTGTTTGATATGCCCTGGCTTGTCTTAACTTGACCTAAGAAACGGAATAGATAAGGACTTCTATTAATCTGATTGAAAGATTTTTCCTAAAGAAATACTGCTTTTAGTGGCCATGAATTTCTTAGGTCTCCGTATTTAAGTCAGATTGTAATCCATTATTGAACCATTACATTTCCTGGTTTAATGAAAATGAGCTCTGACCCTGAAGCTAAAGTATTATAACAAATGAATGGAACTAAACCAGAACAGAGCAGCGATAGAACCTGATATAGTGATTAACTACGCCAAAGTTGCTGCATGATAACTTGAAACAAGCAGCAAACTTATTGACATTTGGATCTAAATTATCCTCTTTATCCTGGTTCAATTTCCAAGAAGGAATAATCGTTTTAGAAAGACCACAGGCGTCCTTTGCCTTTACATCAAAACAAAACAATGAAGTAAAAAATCTTTATATAAATGATGAGGTTATATACTAATTAATTTAGATTCCTATAGACAGAATGTGCTAGCTTCCAACAAAATTAATTGTCTAACGAGGACTTTCTCTTTCTGTGCATCATTCTTACTGATTTTTGCAGCCATATTCGGATCTGCTCTTTTATATACATGTTCTCACTCAGCCAATAAAACAAAATTAAAACTAGATGAATTCATAGTTGTTCTAATCATTCTTCCTTTTTTTGTAGAAAATGATAGGCGAGCCACCAACTCGCTTTGCAAACATCACTCAAGGCATCTTGAGAACAAACACAACCTACTTGGAGTCAACTCAGTCTGATTCGTGCAAGGTTTTCCTTCATGAGTTTCCTTTTAAATTTATAAAAGCAATTACAATTAAAATTACTTTTCTCTTTATTGAAGTTTTACATTCATTAAAAATGTTTTATTCCACATATGTTCTGATTATTTAGTTTGTGTGGTTCTTAGAGTCCTTGTAAATCATCAGGAGCTGAATCACTGCCCAAAGGAATTATTAGCCGGATGTCAGACATGGAAATGGTGCCTCTTTGGGGTGCTCCAGCAGGAAAGGTCTGCTGCTTGTTAATTTCATTTTTGTAGTTGTCTGTCTTCTAGGTGTTCAATTTAGATTCCTTTTGTTGTTAATCAGAGATATGGTGCTCAAGTACAAGGCTTTTAAGTGAAAGGTTTCTTAAGTATAATGTTGTTTGAGTTATTATCTATCAGATATCTAAGTTTTTCCAGTTTGGTTCTTGCTTGTAAGGAGTTGGGACACTCTCTTAGCTTGTAATTGTGACTATTCTCTGGTAGTAATTTCAGATGGATTTTGCATAATAGCCATTATATACTTTGTTTATGTTTTTCTTATTTCCATCAATCTAATGTTCCATATGACTGTTTTATACTTTTAAGCTTTAAGATAAGCACTGGGAAAAATTCATTAGGTCCTTGATCAATTTATGAGCTTTTCTGACTAACAGTACAATTTCTATTGCCCATGCATTGTTTTTACTATTTAAGTCAATGTTAATAATGATTTATGACAAATCTTTTTGCAAATAATAAACAGAAAGATATTAGTTCACAGAAGAGTTTATTGGCGATGGCAGTTGGTATAAAGCAAAAACAAACTGTGGATCAAATAGTAATGAAGGTAAAATGATCACAAGCATCTCATATTCCTTGTGTGTGTATATGGATCTTGATTAGTTTCTCTCTTTTTCCACTATAGTTTGCCTTGAGTAACTACTCGATAATGCTTTTCCACTATGATGGTATTGTGGATAAATGGAAAGATCTACAGTGGAGTGACAGTGTTTTGCATATTTCTGCAATCAATCAAACAAAATGGTAATTTGGTGTCACCCAATCTATACTTGAGGTTTATAATGTATATTTTGTCTATCCTAAATTAATAATGTGTTCTGAAGGTGGTTTGCAAAACGCTTCTTACATCCAGACATAGTTGCACAATACAAGTACATCTTCTTATGGGATGAGGACCTTGGAGTGGAAAATTTTCATCCTGAAAGGTTGTTACCATTATTCTATATTATTTCTTGTTTGTTGAATTAAAATAAAAAGGTTGATCAGCATCTTGATGGTTGATAGCTCGTTCCTAGCTAAACAATAACTCTATGACCTTCCTGGTTT
This sequence comes from Curcuma longa, assembly GCF_044706935.1. Taxonomy (NCBI): domain Eukaryota; kingdom Viridiplantae; phylum Streptophyta; class Magnoliopsida; order Zingiberales; family Zingiberaceae; genus Curcuma; species Curcuma longa. Next base: position 28,552,469 of record NC_133871.1, read on the forward strand.
TGTTTCTTGCGATGCCATTCTTAACTAGTTGCCAATAACTTTGTTTTACTAGTCATATTGTGCCGTAGGATAAAACTAATCTACTTTTTATATAGTTAGAAATTTTAAATTTGATTTTTAATTTACTAGTGGTATTGTTCACTTGATTCTTGACATTTTGTAATTTGATTGTTCAAGATCATTTATAACTTTGTGTCAAGAACTTCTATAGGAAATTAGGAATGTTGTATGTGCCTCAATTTAATGCAACTCTTGTACTTTTGTTCAACTCTTTCAGCTATTTGACAATTGTGGAAAAGGAAGGTTTGGAGATATCACAACCTGCTCTGGACCCTACAAAATCCTCTAGGGTTCATCACCGAATTACTGCACGTCAGAATCATGGAGATGTACACAGGTGATGGCGTGGCTTTTCCAAATATGATTTGTCGCTAGTTGCATATTCAGTTTGTTGGGAGCGACATTTTGTACTTTTAGTATTTTGGTTCTTGTAGTAGCTGGAACTTATGAAAGTAATTTGCTCAATTAACAGGAGAATCTTCAAGTTTAATGGTGGTGGAAGATGCTATAAGAACAGTACTGCCCCACCTTGTACTGGGTGAGTTCCTTTCCTATTGTGTATATTTTCGTAAATTGATATCATATACTCTTGTTGACATACTCTTAGGTTTTCTAAAGAAGAAACCATCTTTTCTTTATTTGCTCACTAGATATATGGTTAAATACTATTTTTTTCTTTCTCAATGCCATTCCATCATATTCATGGTTAAGTAGGAAATGACATACTACTATCATCATAATCTTATCTTGATGAGTAAAAACATGGAACTTGGAGGGAAGCTTTGAATTTTGAAGACAGATTTGATAGCTCTAAAGCACATATCAAGTATGATGTTTCGAGTGTTTAAATTAGTAGACCTCTAAGTTAACATATTGTTTGATATCAACATATTTTCATAACATCATATTCTTTATATCTTCCAATGTTTTGTGAAATTTTCTTTTCAAATTAATTTTCAGCTTAAATTGGTTTTTATTTTTATAAAGTAATTGTAATATGTATATGATTTGTAACTTCTTATGTTGCTTTTTCCCTGAATAGAAGTCTCTGATCTCAGAGATAAAGTTTAGGAAAAGAGACATGACTAATGAGTTGACATGTGGTACATTAGAGTATTGAAGAAGTTAAAAACTGAGTTGCACACTAGTGGCTGGCACATCGAGGCAATTTGGCCCTAGTTGCTATTGTTAGAATTTCTCGAGATGCAGAGAAGTAGATTTGGATATCTTTTGTTTTATATTTACATAGAATATATTTACAGATAAATTTTATAGTGGATTATCTTTTCATCTACTGTGAAATCAATCATTAGATTACATCTTAAATGAATCTTTGTAATGACATTTGGCCCCATGGTAGTGTAAAAAAATGTAGTGTGATATGTATTTTTAGCAGAAACGTAGTAGCATGGTATACATGGGAATCAAAAGTCAATCTTACTGAGAAATGCTGATTAACAGTGTCCACTGTCCACTAACAAATAACTTAGCTAATATCTTCAAGGAAGTACATTCACATGTTAAAGCAATTTTCAAGGCTGTAAATGAACAGAATGTTTGTGAACAAGCTAGATACTCAGCCTGACAAGTGTTCATTCAGTATGAAAAAAAACATATATTAAATAAACTAGCTTAAGTGGTTGAACATATGTTGTAAGCTCAATAACATAAATGGGGATGCTTTAAAGCTAATAGTCTGGCTTTCTAAAGTTTATGAATAAAACTCATGAAGGTGTCATGATCAAACTTATCTAAGGTTAGTTTATGATCCTGTTTCTTTAGTTTTGCTATTTAAATGCATGTAGAATATAATACGTTTATATATTTCTGATAGTATTTGTGTATGTTGTTATTTTAAAGTGTTAAATTATCTAGAAAATGTGAAATTTGAGTAATTGATACAAGTCTCAGTTATTGGATCAAGTAAAATGTTTTCTCTAGTTGCTCTCAGTAACATCTCGGGGTTGGGAACTCGGTAATAAACAAGCTTGACCATTGGCTTAGCTCATTTACAACCCTAGCAATTTCTTCAATTGTAATTTGTGAATATTGCTTTGACAACTAGGAAATATTGATATGATCAGCTCACCAGTGAAGTATGCAAATGTGAAAATTTTGAAAATAGCTTCCTTTGCTCCAAAAATTAGCCCCCCCCCCCTCCCCCCCTCCTCTTCTTATATGTTTACTATTGGGCCTTTGGAAATGCCAGGCTATCTTCATCTTCATTTTTTTTTTTCCTTCTGGTAGTTAAATAAATTTTTTTTGCTTTCTTCTAAATTTACCACCTCCGTTGCTGAGAGATTCTGCTATTGCAGGTGGATAGAAATGATGGCTCCTGTTTTCTCAAGGGCCGCTTGGCGTTGCGTGTGGCATATGATACAAGTGCGTTAAAATGTCTTGTTTTTTTATAAAAGTTTTGTTTGCTGGGTTGTGCATGCGTTTTTTCAAAGGAAAATCATGTTTGTATATGTTATTCTTATTCTGTACGTCTACAACTGTATCCTCTCCAAAGAAGGCTTTTGACTTAATACTCTATTTTTGTTTCTTTTGTAGAGTGACTTGATTCATGCATGGGGTCTTGATTTGAAACTTGGTTATTGTGCTCAGGTAAAATTTCCATAAGAAATTTGGTATATTCCTTTTTTTTTTTTTGTGTGAGGTAGTAATCTAAGCGCATTGCCTCTGCTAGGGTGACAGGATCAAAAATATTGGGGTGGTGGATAGTGAATACATAGTTCACAAGGCATTCCCCACGCTTGGTGGGTTTGACAAGAAAAAGGTAAGTTTGTGCCTGAAAGTTTATTTAGTTCGCTTATCTAGCATAGTTTAGAAGATATCATTTTCCCCCTAGAGTTGTGGCTTAGCTAGGTTGATACTCAAAAATCTAAAGTATTTTAGTTTTCTACATTCAGTACTTGAAAAGAAGCTAGAAGATCTTGAGATGATTGTGGCATTCATGATCTTAGCATTCATTATTTTTTCTCAAAGATGGTTAACGTTGTTTCATTATAGCATTATAATTATTGAAAGTTGTTACTTAACCAACCTAACTTGTATGCCTATACTTTCAGATATCTCCTCATAAACCTGCAGCTAATGATAGATTTGCAGTAAGTAAACCAAATACGCCATTGTTTTTGCTCTCTATTCTAGTTACTATGTTTACCTTTTTACACAACTCAGGAGCTTCGTTCTGTTTACTCTGTTAGATCTGACTTAAGCTATATACAGGTGAGACTACGATCATCCATCGAATTGGAGATCTTTAATATGCGATGGCGAGAAGCCGTATCACAAGATAATTGTTGGACAGATCCATATCCTGATTGAACCTACCAAACCAAGGGTATAGAAGTTAGTTTTCATGTCTTGGTTTGGTTCGTAGAATAGATGATAGAAAAGAGTGTCACACGATTCACTTCAAAGTAGCTTGAAGTAGAACAGGCATCAGCATAGGAGTATACCAGCAAACTTATAGTTCAGTCTTGATAATTTTCTCTTTTTTTTTACTTTAAATTGTTGTTGAGTGACAATAAATTATATGCACAGGGTTTTAAATACATCGTAAATAAAAAAAATAGTTCGATAAAACTTTATCGTGTGTATTGTAAGATTGCTTGCGTCACTTGGATTTCAGAAAAAAGACATTGGCAGAATTCCCCATATAAAGAACCATCAGTATTTTGCTTCTAAACTATTTGAAAACTTCTAATGAATACATCATACATTCCTGAGTCTGTGTAGGACAAGAATTATCCTCGATTAAGCCTTTTTGTAAACATGGCAATTCACAGAAGACAATGCCCGGGGCAATACTTGAGTAATTAAAGTGCTATATGCAGTAAAAAAGGCATCCTTTGAAAGAAAAACACATTGGTACACAATCAACAGGTACATGGCTCTTAACAGAACAAGGGACAGCACAGAAACTGGATAGAAGAGATAGTGAAGATGCCAATTAGACGGAGAGATATGAGCAGCCATTATTGAACAGGCGTCAAATGCCAAGATCCTTGATGGTTTCTGCCTCGAGTAACTACTAGGTAAACTTTTTCAAATACTGCAATTTGGACCTCCACGATCAAATAGTTGGAAGCTTAGAAAACAGTGATCCTAAAAAAGAGACAATAATTTGGTAAGTTGGAAGTTGAGTTTCCATTGAATATAAACGTTCAATAAACTCAAATACATGGATACAGTGATTGTGAAAGAAACTAAAACAGCATACACGTTAACAAAAAATATATACATGATATTACAAAGCAAGTGCATAGATTGTGAATTAGTGTCTCGACTTGTTATATATTTTTTTTTTACTCAAGCGTTGGTGTCCCAACAAGTATTGGTACATTGTCTACAGAGTAAGATTAATTACACATCAGGCAGAGGCAAATGTGCTAGAATTGAGAATCCAGGAGAGATTACGAAGAGTTTATTTTAAGAAAAAATCCGTCTTTACCGAATCTGGGAAATATTTTCTCCAGAACAATACAATATCCTTCCATGAATTCAGAAATCCAACGAGTTGGGACTCCTTGCTTCAAATATAATCAATAAATCGATTGTAATCATGTACGTACATGCAATTATTTAATATGGTAAAAGAGTAGATGAAACTGATAAGAGATGCAGTGCACTAAAGGTCAAAAAATGATGGTATGAAAGGATAACACCGCATCAAACTACTGTCCAGCCAAAATGAGCAGTTGCGTGTGTAGTAATAAAAGCTACTAATACAAAAGCGTGCAAATAGATGTCTCTCTTTGTCGATCGATTTAAACGGCAGATAATTTAGGAAGAAAAGAAGATTATTTATTAGTTTCGCACTTTACAAGGCTACCTTACAATTGTGGAGATAAGGTCCAGAAACTACCCACCGAAAAGAGTTAACCTTTTGGATAAGGGCATTCTGCCAAAGTGGAAGACAGATGCAGCAAACAAAACTACGATTATAGAAAATTGCATAAACGTATGAGAAACCAATTAGATCGACAATCTTGAAGTAGAATTCGAAAGACAACTCGGTAACCGAGAATGGGGGAAAAAGCGCAGCTTGCATACCTGACATCTCCTTGGGGCTGGAGGGGCAACTATTGGGCCAAAAGACGGCCCTCCCCATCCCGGACAAATTCGACAAGATCCCAGCGAAGTAGAAGACCATGACGAGCCCGATCACCCAGGGCATCAGCATGAACCCGATAACGAACGTGACGGAGCCGCAGAGCATGAGCGCGAGCGAGGCGCCGAGGAGGAGCGAGGCGAAGCCCGCGGGCGACATCCGTTGCGGCGGGCGCCGCCTCAGCGCCGGGGGTGCGTCGGCGGGCGGCAGTGCCGGGTGGGGCGCCTGCAGGAGACCAGCGAGGAGGGAGCAGAGCTCGTGGATGAGCCGCGACAGCTGGTCGTCGGTAGGCATCGTGGCCGCGACGTGGAAAGGAGGGAACTTTAACCCTAATCCCGATGCGAATCGAAGAGGACGACGAAGAAGCTGAAGGAAGGAAGCGGTGTAAAGATAAGCAACAGGGTCTCGGGACGATTTGATTGGTATTGCAAGGTTTATAAATAAAAAATGGAAATGGAGGAAAGGAACGAGTGCAAGTTTTGAGTGGGCATATGAACAATGTTTATTATGTTTTTAATGTTTTATTATTTATCCATCTTATTTCGAAAAAAAAAACAATATTACTACTTTTTTTAATGTTTTTAATTAAAAACAATGTTTTTAAGGTTTAATAATAATAGATTCTCTAGAATTTAGAAACATGGAAAACAATTAACAACAAACTTTGAAATATAGACAGAGGAAAATATGTAATTTTTAAAAAATTATTATTTTATGTTATGTTTATTCTAAATATTCAATTATTAATGCTTAATAATAATATATTCTCTAGAATTAGAAACATGGAAAACAATTAACAACAAACTTTGAAATATAGATAGAGGAAAATATGTAATTTTTTAAAAAAAATTATTTTATGTTATGTTTATTCTAAATATTCAATTATTCACGTCCTGGTTTTTTACGTAATATGGAAACTTTGATTCCAAGCAACAATAATGTGTTTTGTCCGATCACTTTTCTATGCCTACTTTGTAGAAATAATAATTATTATCACCTAAAGTATTATCTCTAAAAAAGGGGCATTCCGAGAATTGAACTCGGGACCTCTCGCACCCAAAGCGAGAATCATACCACTAGACCAAATGCCCACTCGATGATGAATCATCTTAAACATAATATAAAAGATATAACATTGTAAGTTATTAAATACGTTGATAATTATGGTATATTCGAAAAAGACTCAGTTGACTTTAATCTCTTTGTTGGTAGATATAATAAATTAATCAGCTGCCAACTTCCAAATAGTGAAACAGAAAAAGACATATACCAAATTTCTTTCATTGATTGATTGTACTATAAGCGTTGAATCTTCCTTCAAGTCACGCATTGAAAACTTTACTAAGGGTTGTTTCTTTTTTATGGCCTGATATTTTTTTTATTTATTTTAGTTTTTTTTTAATTTCTATTTTTTATTTGTTCACTTGAGAGTTTTGCCACCTCGCCACCACAAATCTATCATTTTTTGTGATCAATCATTCTCTATTTGTATACTTGTCCATCATATTGAACATCTTTCTTTGAAGTCTTTTTCTTTACTTTATTCATTGAACCTAATCCTAGAGTTTACAAGGAAAAATTAAATAAAATTATGAACTAAGATGAATTGATTTAACTCATTTAAAACCTTAAAAATATATTTTAAAAAATCAGTTTAAATTTTAAAAGTGATTGTAAATTAAAGATGGCATACCATCACTGTTGGTATTGTGGTTGGAATTTCAAAGTTTAAATCATTGGCCGGGCACGTGGCCCAAATGTTCTGGCCCATCACGGCCCATTTACTGAAATAACGCCACGGTTTTCCGCGACGCTTGCTGCTTTGATTTCATCATCATCGTCCGAGGAAGCGGCCGCCATTCCCCTTCCCACTTCACTCTGCTCGCTTCACTCATTTACTCTCTCTCTCTCTCTCTCTCTCTCTCTCTCTCTCTAGACTCCGCGATGAGTGCGAGAGACTTGGTTCTCCTCTCGGTCTCCGTTACCATTGGAGCCGTGGCCTCCTTCCTCGCCTGCCGGTTCGTCTCTTCCTGCTTCAACGACGACGATGACGATGAGAAGCTGACGGCGGTCTATCCTCCCCGTCCCGACGTCAATGGATCGGCTGATGGCGTCTTGCCTCGGAATCCCTTCGATCCTTCCAAGCGCGAAGGGTTAGTCTTCCATCGTTGCTCTTTCCCCCTCCTTTAGTACGATATATTGGACTACTTTGTGCGGGATTATTAGGGTTCTGACGTATGGGTTTTGATTGGGTTCCAGGTACATTAGCTGGGATGATTATTTCATGGCGGTTGCTTTTCTATCTGCTCAACGTTCCAAAGATCCCAACAGGCAGGTCGGCTTGATGCTCAGTCTTTTTCGTTCATCGTCACGCTATATATTTTATCACTCAAAATTTGAAATTTATCAAGAGATTGTTTTTGTCTTAACTAATGTTGAGTGCTTACTCATTTCTTATCATCTGAAATTGCACGATTATGTTTTGATATTATTATTATTATTATTATTTACTTATTTTTGGTTACGACAAGTTAATTGGTATTGCCAAGCATATTATATACGAGCTTGTAAAATTACATGTTCCAATCCCCTTTCCAGAGAATCCTCTCTATTTTACGTTTCTACATCTATTAATTTAGTATTTTCAACATTTTGTAGGTCGGAGCATGCTTGGTTAGTCAAGATGATATAATCCTTGGTGAGGATGAATACTTTTAAGTTGCCACCTATTCTGTTTTTTTGTTGTTGTTGTTGGTGTTGTTGTTGTTGTTGTTGTTGTTTATAGTTTCCAGCACCTGTAAGTCAAGCATATTTTTACATAACATGCATGTCGAGTTTTTGTTTTTGTTTTTTTTTAGAAAAACTTAAAATGGTTAATGGTCTGAGTTGCATGGTCTTATGCATCACAGAATATCAATCTGCTGTGATGACAATTAGAAAGCTGATTAGTTATTGGTGGTTTCACTCTCTGTTAAATAATGTGTTTTGACACAGACGATTGCCCAGATGTACCTCATTCTGGTCACTAGTTCCTGGTTTTTGAGAACAGAAAGAATTGGGAAATTGTAGGACTGTTGTTATTAGACACTAGAATAAAATGAAATATGCATACACTACTCCATGGCCTTGTATTCTTATCAGTGAGTGAGAATGCTTGTTAATATGGTACTGCTAAGACGAGACGACTTCTGTCCTCAATCAATTTTACTGTATCATTGCATGTTTAAATGTCTTTAAAAAAATGAAGTTCTATGTAAACAAGTGCTGCATATATTTAGCAATATTCTGTGAAAAGTAATATGAATCTCCCCAGCATCATAGCACACCCTTTTACAATCCATGGAAATGACTATAGATCATCTTGTTCTCTATTCACTAGTCCTTAAAATTGTGAACATATGTGAAATCGTTTGTTGAGTCTCACATTCCTGTAGTCACTTCCTTATTTTGCAGCTAGAAATGGTTATCATTTAATGATGATCTATATTATTATATTTGTTGCCACACTGTCTTATAATGCGAGTGACTGAAAAAGATTTACAATAGTCAGTTGCATCAGCGAGGATAGTTATATGTACTTTTCGTTCTTGATATATAATTCTTCTGTTTCTGTAGTCAGGAATTGGCTACAATGGATTTCCAAGAGGTTGTTCTGACGACAAGCTTCCTTGGTCAAAGGTGTTTTATTATTCATCATCAATTCAATTTTATATAGAATTTTGTGCTAACAAAATTGAATCAGACATATCTCTCAGTCCACTTATAGTTGTATCTGGGTGTATGTTCATTTTTTTGTTTTTCTTTTTCTTACCTGAAATATTATACCATTCTGAGCTCTTGTTTTTTGATGCAACTGGAAACTTTATATTATGTAACTACCAATGCCTTATGCCTTTTTTTTATTATTTGTTTTAGAAATCTAAAGCTGGTGATCCGCTGGAGACAAAGTACCTGTAAGTCTGAGCATCATGGAGTTCAATTGAAACTTATTTTGTGTGTGTGTGTGTGTGTGTTTGAATTCTTGTGTTCGCCTTATTTCACTGATTACTTACTGTGTTGTCGTTAGCTAGACTACCGCAAAGATATGTCTTAGAAATTAAAAAACCTTGGACTCTTGCGTAGGCAATTGAATTTAAGTACATTTTTCTGCCCTTCTAGTATTTTTCTTCCCCATGCCTTCCTAAAGAAATTCCCCAATTGATAGACTTTCTTAGCTATAAAAGTAACAGTGATATCCTTTTGATATGCACTACAACAATTACATTTTAATTTATAGCACATTAGTGTGATTCTCCTTGTTTAGTGATTAAGGTTAGGAGTTTCTATCTAGTTTATGTATTCTAAAGAGCCTTGAAAATACTTTGGACTTTAAGAGAGTGAATTATTTGCTTGATTTTGTTAGTTATTTAACTTGTTTCTGTTTGGTGGATACTTTTGGTTTCTTAAGTAATGCAATCATTCTTACCCCATTTGCAGTTATGTTGTTCATGCTGAAGTAAATGCTATTTTAAACACAAACCATGCATCTGCTGCTGGACAGGTCAGTAACATGAACTGTTAAAAATGTGTAAATTGTAAGCTGCCAAACCATGTTAATCTGTCATTTGATTTTGCAGAAATTGTATGTTACAATGTTCCCTTGCAATGAATGTGCGAAAGTTATTATACAGGTATCTTTTTTTTTGTGATAGTTGGTTTTCTAATTATTTCTCAGGTTTTTACTTGATCCTCTAATGAAAAGTTGAACAGAAGCAATTTTTATATACTTTTATTTGTTAAACTATGAAACAGCTATTAAGTTTTGTAGATGAATTATATTTCAAGAGGCATGGCCGTCTTTATACCAGTAAATCTGTCTGCAAATTTGCCTTATTGTTTAGTTAGTAGAATTTTCCAGACTATGGACTTTGTGCTGCGGGTATAGGCTTCCATGTTGGAGATACAGTTACTTGTTCTGGCGGTACATTAATGAATAGTGCTGACATATTATGTCAGTTGTTTATTACACTAGTAACTTGTTATATATGTAGTGACTGTATTGGTAAAGCACTAAGAACAAATAACCATATTTCCTCTTAAGATTTACAATTTTGGTGCTTTTGACTCTGGATTTTGAGAATTATATTTGTCATTTCAGACATTTGGAAGGGTGAGTGATATTTGTAGCAACCCAATTGTATTCATGCGATTAGGTTCCCAGCTGCAGACTATTCGATAACATAGTGATTTACTGATTTTGGACAGAAGAGATCCTCAATCAGAACCAAAGTTGCTGATTGCCGTGAGGAGATCCTTCCCCAACCTTAGGATCAAGTACCAATTAAGCGGATACATTCAAAATCTCTTAACTGTGTAGTTTGAACTCATGTTGTATAAAAGATAAGTTGATGCATCTACTTGAGCAGACAAGCTGTGATCGTTCATATACCCATTTATGTTTGATCTTTTTTATCCCAAGGACTGTACAATGCTCTGTAAATAATCACACCAAGTTACTTGTACAGTTCCTTGAGAATTTTTTCCTTCTAAAGTTTTTTTTTCAAGGACACTACTCACATATGAAGTTGACTGTCCAATGTTTTTCCAGTCAGGGGTTTCTGAAGTCATCTATTATGCGGACAAAAGAGTCGGCAATTCTGATGCAGCATATATTGCCTCGCACAAGTTGCTAGCCATGGCTGGTGTTAAGGTATTCCTTGCAAAGGACTTTTAGCTGAGATTGTTTCCTGACAATATCTAAATTCTACTTATTGGATTTGTGTAGTTGAGGAAGCACCAACCACAAATGACACAGATTTTAGTTAAGTTCCAGGAACCTTGAGATGAACCTTAAAATTCCTCCATTAGCATTTGAAGATGATCCATCTCCACAGCAGTACATTTCTTGTTTGCATGGTGCTATATCAAATACTTCAAGTCCTTAGTTTCATTCTACAAACTGAGGTGAGCATGTATCTTGTGCATCTCACATTGGATATTGTGTCTTCCTTAACATGTATTATTAGTCGACCGAATTAGACAGTGATTGTAGCTACCTATTGTGTGACCTTAATACTAAATTTCTAAATTTGATATTCTTGGTTCCGGTAGATGCAAAATTAAAGAACAAAACATTGTTTACTTATAAAAAAGGAAAGTGTTTATGCTAATGTCATATTTTGATCTCAGTACTAGTAAATGGCGAGTGCAAGTTAAAAAAGCCAACCATCTTTAACAAAATTGAACTCTAAATGCAATTCATCTTTTATTTATGGGAGGAGGTGGGTTTGGAAAGCTACATAAATGCAATTCCACTGAGATGGAATTCATTAGAGGCAACTTTGTATGAATTCGGTTGAGCTTGAGATGGACAGGGAATGGATCATGCCCAAGCTTGTTCCTTTTGATATTCTGTCATCCTGAGAAGAGGTGGCATCGACCAGAGATGATATCCTGGAAATAATTGATTCATCCTTCAAAAGTTATTTATTTATTATAAATTCCCTGTAAAATTTAAAATATTAAAATACCCCTTAGCATTTGAATTCATTTTATGTCGAACTAATGATATCAGTAAATTTACTTAATATTAAAATAGTAGCTAAACTTTGAGATTTAAAATTTATTAAAACTTGGAGGAACACAAAAGGAAAACATGCGGATTCAAACTGTAGATCGGTTCCACAGCGATAAATAAGTGGTTAACATAGTCAGCAGGAACTTAGTAGATTTCCCATTTTTGAGAACGAAAAAAGAGTCAACTCTATTTACTGAGATTTGGAACGTTTCGTCATCGTTTGTCGAAGACGAAAAAAATAAAATCAAACGATAACTAAGTTTGGTGAGTTACGTGGTAAAATTTTCTTCAAGATCGCATGCAGTGGAGTACATTCCAATGCATCACGATCACAAGTGCAAAACTGCAAACATAACCTACTTAAATATATTCTATAAAAAAAATCATAGAAAAAAAAAATCAATCCCCAAGGCAATGGTGCAACTATAAATTCGATCCCCAACTACGACATATTTGCAAGAATTTACAGAAATTTTCTTTAGTGGTCGGTGATACGGACCAACCACCCCCAGAGATGTGGCTACTGGGATTATTATTTTTTTTATAAAAAAAATCAGATCTGCCCTCACGAGCATAATGGAGATCAATACAAGTACAGGAAAACCTTATAAACGTGAAAAAACTGGCAAAAGTATGTTTAAATAGTTTATAAAAAAACTTCTTGATGAAATATCACCTCATGCTCCTCAAACAATAAAGCTCTTCATAACAATAAAGTTTCTCAAACAATATCACCTTACAGCTAGTTCTCAATGAATGCTATACTGCACTAGACATGAATGAAGTGTTAAGTTTTGGGAAATAAACTAAGCATTAAAACACAATGATGTCAAAAAGACAAGGGTTCACTTGGGTGTACTCTAATTGATTCACAAACTGTTATACACGGTAAGCTCGTTGGATGCCCTAGATGCCTAATCAAACGCAGTCCGTGAGACAATGACAGTCAGCAGAAGATTACAAGAGCTTCTTCAGCATCTGAAGGTATATAGACTGATACTGGAATTAGAAGCGCTTATGGAAATTAGGCCAGTTAGCCAGAAAACTTCTTCACTGGGAATTCAGTGTTTGTACCCCCCGAAGTTTCCTTCTCCATTAAGACCTCGAGCCTTTCTACCATCGGGTCGATGGCCTTTGAGTAGTTGTTAAACTGAATCACCAGAAATATCCACACAAAAAAATTATCTACTGTTGCATTAATTTAGATAAGGTTACAATTTTGATACCAAAAGTCTATTCTAGCAGAAATAAGCATACCTCTTGTATGATCTCTTCGAACTTGGAAAAAAGTTCTTGTTGTTTTGCCTTTCCGATTTGTGTCACTTGTTCGGCTTCTGAGCGAAGTGTAGCAGCCTTCATGAAATAACACCGTGATGAAGTCAAAATGAACATTTAAATATAAAATCACTTATACAACCACATCAAACTGATTAGTCATGAAATGAATACAGAAAATGCGGGCAAATTTACTTATACAACCTATGTTAAATCAATCAGTTTAAGGATCTTTTGATCATATAGTGGTAATATTCACCTCTGCAACCATAGCTTCTACTTTTTTTTCTCTGGGCTCCAGACACTGCAGCTTCCATTCTATCTCTGCCCTCACTGTATTCAACCTCTGAGTTTCCTCTGCGCATCTGGCATCCCTTTCTTTCTCCGCAACCTTGATCAGCTCCTCAGCTTCCTCGACTAACATACAATCGTTTGGCAAAAAAATGTAGAGATTTTCATATCTTAAACATAGGTAGGTATCAAGAAAGTCTGTGAAACCTACATTTGCTTTGTTTCTCAACTATTTTTGCATCAAGAGACATAATAGAAGCCTCATCATCACTTCGTTTAGCTTTCAATGCCTTAACTTGCTTCTCCAGAGTTTTGGTTGAATTGACCTGGCATGTGGTGAGTACGAGAGATAACACAACTCAAATTTAAAAAAAAAAAGTGCTGAAGAACTTATTTAAAGTTTCAAATATCATTCAATTTACCCATGCCATTTTTTGAAAATAAAAATTAAGATAATGTCTTCTGAGGTAAAGGTGTGCAATAATCATTTGGTCTAGTTGCTCACTGCCATCTGAGTACCTTTATTTTCAAATCTAAATCCAAACCAGACACTGAACCCAAAAATAAAAGAAAGAAAATCCTAACCAGACATACTTGACTACTCAAACTAAAGGATCATATATAGTTCAATTTAACCAATAGAAGGATCTCCTTTAGAATCTATAGTTTTAGAATCTTCAAGAAACAAGAGTACATGTAAAGTGGTTGAGATTTGAGAATACTTCTTGTTGTTTGAACAGATGCAGATCCTTTTCTCAATAACTAAGAAATGAACTTGAGAATACATTTATTTAAACCCATTTATTGGTGTCCTTGATGATCCCAGCCTGCATGTAGACTGAGCTTACACGGCCTTTGACCTTGTTTATCTACAACTTGGATTGAAGAGTCACAATTTCTTAAGCAACTTTGGCTAAGTCTTCACTCCATCATCAGGGTGACCTTCAATAACTTAGAAATGAACTTGAGAATACATTTATTTAAACCCATTTATTGGTGTCCTTGATGATCCCAGCCTGCATGTCTGAGCTTCCACGGCCTTTGACCCTCAACTTTTGTCACAATTTGTTAAACAACTTTGGCTAAGTCTTCAACCATCCTCTTTGTCAGCTCTGCCTCGTTACCCTTCTTGGCAGCCTTGATTGCTCCACCCAAATTGATCCTTCTCCATCTCAAAAGATTAGCATTCAGGAGGCATCGCGTTCAGGTGCTTTAGTTAAGGGAACTAGCACATGTAAGGAGCTTGATATTCATTCTCTACAAAACAAATTCTTCTTTCAACTCACTGTCAAATAGATTGCAATAGGATTCCTTGACAGTTTGAAGCCTCAGCAGCATTCCTCCTCCAGAATGCAATGACAAAACTCAGGTGTCCAAAAGAAAAGAGGGAAACAAAAAGACCCACAAGCACAGTTAACAACTCTGACACAACCCTAGACCAAACCAAATCCAGCATTGGGTGAGCTTGATAATATTAGATACTAACATTATTCTGGAGTTTGACATTGACCAGCTCTACCTGCACTGCTTTTGGTCTGTTCTGAGGAAAATGGTTGACTTAAAAATCCTATCTGTGCTTAATGTTTATTGTTAAGAAGTCAAAACATATCAACTGATGGTACCAACATTTTATTACTCACCTATGCTCATGAATGACATGTATGCCCATATTCGGTTGCACAGTATGTGCCCTCAACACCTCTACATTACAAATTTCAACCTTGTAGAGGGCATAAATATGCAATCCTGCCACTCAAACCCTCACAAATTTTATTATTATCAGAATTATAGGCTAAAATAGACATTGGGGTTGGCACCTACCAAGCCCAGTTCCAATGCCTTTACTTTCTTTGTGATAGATATCAAGCTGGGAGTCACTCACCTTAACTATTTACCACTCTTGGTCTGTTTTTCATATTTGATCTCCAGAGGTAAAGATCAAGTTTCCACTCTGAACTTCACTCCCATCATGTTTGTTTATGCACATAAAATTAACGGTTTCACAGCTCAAAACTAGATTCCTAATGTCATTTCATCAGTATCCAGAACTATCAAATTATTCACATAAACTATCGAATGCGTGAATCGCAATTGTTAGTGCAAATCCTAATGCAAGGCAATCCATGTAACAGTCTAACTAGTAGAGTGCACTATGTGTATCTCATGCAAGTACAATAAGAATTTGAAACAAAACAATGCGGTACATATGTATATGCCAAAGTAAACCATACTTGTTCTTGTAAAGCTTGCATACGGGATAGGTGCTTAGTCAATTTTTCATAGGCCTAGAACACAAAAATGTGCAAGTCAGTAAAAGGATAATAAAAGGAAAACATGGAAACCAAATTGCTCAAATTACTGTCTGTAAATAGCTTCTATAATCTGGACAGAAGATTAAAAAAAGTACAGGTTTGTGTATTATAAAAAAGTAAGCATAAAATTTCTAACTTCTATTCACACAATATTTTCTGATTACAATGTTTTTGGATCAATATCATTAGCACAATAAAAGATGCTTTAATTTCTTTTCTGGTATCACTTCAATTATTAAAAAAAGTCATTATGTACTCTAGTAAGATGACTGATATCCCATGAAGGTTTCCTCCTAAAATGGCAAGTGCATAAACAAAGAATATTTTCTTTAAAAATCATTGAGATATCTTTAAAATGTAAAGAAGGCAAGTAAAAAATTAATTGTAAGAATAAATCCAAAATTAACAATGAACTATAAAATTTGGTGAGAAGCTAGCATTTCATTACCATTTTTACATTGGGTGCATGTGCCATATGGTCAGTGAAGTGTTGATTTAGTTAAATAGAATCAAATGAGATTTAAAGTCCTCGAACCAAATAAGTGTTTCCACATTAAAGTTGAAGTATTTAAGAAAAAAAATTATGGCAGAGGTAAGTCTCCAAAACTGAGGTGACACTTAAAAAGTGAATATTCAACAACTTCTCGGCAAAACACTTTGCTTTTCATATTAAAACCTACTAAACCCCATATTGTATATTTTTTAAAAAAACATACCTTCAAGTAGACCTCCATAGTCAAGGTTTTCTCTTGAACACTTTGCATTGCTGATCTTTGATCGTTCTTCAAATCAGCTAGATACGACTTTTTCTCCTCTAGAGCTCTCTTTGAATAGGAATATGGAATTAAGATATAAAGCTTGCTTTATTTTATAGCTATTTGGATTGATTTACATTAAGAGATACTAATAACTGACAGTGGAAATAAATTAATCAATTTTAGTTTTACCATAAAGTGACAAATTCATTAATGAGCAAAAGAATACAAACAGCAATTGTATCTTATGAGTACATCAAGAGTTTCCATTATATCAGAAACACACAAGTGTAATAACTAAAATCCATAACTATTCCATTCTACTATCAATAAGAAAGTGCAACTGTTGCCTGTGATTCTTCATGTTCTAAGTAATATTAGAAGAATGTGCTATTGGCAAATGCTGATATGCATAAAAGATCCAACAAAGTCAGTTATTAAAGTCATTGCTTCAAAAAAATGTCTTGATTCATAACACATTTGATATACTATGATAGGACACTTAGTATAAAATAATTAGAATAAGTAAGAAACCTAAATTAGAAGGGGAGCCTTAGCACAATGGTAAAGTTGTTATAGTGTGAGTGGGAGGTCATGGGCTTGAATCTCAGAAACAACTTCTTGCAAAGCAGGGTAAAGTTGCGTACAATAAACTCTTTCCCTAGACTCCGCATTGGTGGGAGCTTTATGCACCGGGTTACCCTTTTTAAGAAACCTAAATGTGTGTGAACTAAGCTGTTGATATTATGAAACTCAATCCAAGAGGAGATAGCATTAATGTTTCAAAGATCATATATTTAGAAAGCACACAAGGAAATCATAAATATTTCAAATAGACAAATACAAAATAAACCCTGAAACTTCAAAAAAAACTCGAGTTTACATTTTTTTTTTCTACAAAGCAATGTGTTTAGTTTCGCACAAATTTAGTTGGCAGAAAGGGGATAAGAATGGATGATTCATTACCAAATAATGATCGAACTTAACAAATGCTAGTGAGTGTCAATTATTTTAAAAATAAATCAAAACACAACAAAGCCCCACAAACTAATATGTTTGTCGTATTAAGACTAATATTCCACTATGCCTTCTTTCATATTTATTAATTTGAACTAGATCATTAGAGGAAGAAACAATTGCACATTTCAAACATCTTTGTGATCATAATAAAGAAAGTGATTGATTAGACTTACCAAATAAATGAATTAAAAAAATGCCAGTACAAGAATATTACACCTGTAGCTTATCAGGAGACTGGACTATCTTAGATGATAGCTTGGAATTTTCTTGGGCATTCTTCACTAATTCAAAATCAGCTTTAGAGATCTGGAAGTAGAAAATCCACAACAGGATAATAAGTGATTTCACAGTATTAGATGTCACGTGTTACATAAAACAAGAGAACTTATCAAAACTATGACTGATATTTCATCTAACAAAAAGGTTTGAGTATAAAAGCAAAACAACTCAAAAAGTAGCTGATGGTAGAGATGCCAAAAGATTAGCCAAAAAAAATCTGAGAAAGATGACACACAATAGAAAATTATTCTTACAATTCATAAGATATATATCCGATTAACCAGTGTTGCTTAGTAAAGAATTCCCTGAGTATGACTATTTTTCCTCATAACTTGATCTAAAATACTAGTAAGGGAAAAAAGTTACCACCCTTAAATCTTAAAGGTAAAATAGATAGCTGTTGTTCTTTTTAATGAGCATGATCAATCAAAAGAACAAAATACCTTTTAGCACAATCCAAAATTATACTAACCTCTTGTTTTTTTTTCTTCCAAAATTCAATTTCTATGTACACTTCTGTAATCATCAGATGCCCCCCCCCCCCATATTTTGCACAAATCTTTTTCAAGGCTAATTTCTTTAATCATTAATATATCATTTAATTCCTCTGGCGTTCTGTTAAGATAATCTTATCTCCAATTTCATCATGACAATCCATGTCTATCCTAATTTTCCAATTTTTTTATTTGACATTTTTAGAACATTATATTTTGTAACTTACATTACCTGTGTATCTGGTATTGTCAATCTGAAATTGGATTGTTAGACCAGGATCAACAAGAAAAAAGATACCTTCTCATTAATAGCATCAGTTTTCTCTTTTAGAGATTTTGCCACTGTCTTCAGTGACACCTGCTGTTTGTTATAATTTTGAATGGTCTGACGGAGCTCCTTGACCTCAGCATCCAACTGCTGAACAGCTGGTTCCTCCATCTGACGTCCGACCTCATGGTCCAAAATCAACTGATTCAGCTGCAAATTTCTGAGCCGATTCAGTCATTGTCACTAAACCCTTCAGCAAAACACGAAGATATCATTACTAAACATTAAGGTAAATGCAAATAGAACAACAGAAAACCTCAGCGATCTTTGCATCAAGTTCAGCCCTTCTTTCTTCATAAGCGGGGAACTGATCCACTATAGGCTGCAGCATACGAAGTTTTTCCTCCCTATGGAAACAAAGAGTAAAACTAAACTTTATAGAACCTAGGAAAGATTGTAACTTTTCAAAAAAAAAAAACTTTTGTCGAATTCTGGCCTGTATAATATGAAATTGACAATAGTGCTGAGGATTTGAAGGGTGCGCTTGTGTTCGGGCTTGAGAAGATCTCGAAGATTAAAGCTTTCGAAGCGGATAGAGGAAAACATGTTCTTGATTTTTTGGTACAGGTTAAAGATCCGTATCGCATCGACATGATGGTCGGGATTCTCCAGCAACTGCAAAGCGTCAAAAGCGATCTGGCTGTTGGAATCTTCGCTGCGAGTAGAAATAATAATAAGAGCAAAAATCAGTGAGTCAGAAATTAGGGTTAGGAGACGACGAAATGAAATGGATAGTAGGGTAACTTGAGGGGATCCACAAAGGCGAGGAAGTTGGAGTAGATGGCGGAGACGAGGTCGGCGGAGGGTTTGGCGAGGTCCTCCGGCTTCAGGGCGGCGATGCCAGTTTCCGCGAGCGCATTGATGATCTCCGACACCGGCCGTTCGGGGAAGGAGAAGGTCGACATCGCTCGCTCACTGCTCTGCTTTTCGCTCTTTCCCGCCCAATGGCCGGCATCATTAGATTAAGATGAGGCGGATCGATCGAAAGCTAAAAAGAAATAATGCTTTGGGCCACGGCCCACTAATCACGGCCCATTCCGTTTCGATATTGGGACCACAAATACAAATCTTAAGGATGTGGAGTGTCGTATCCGACCGTCCAATGATGAAGGATAAGATCTAAGGTCTGGATCTATTGAATCCTGATCGAACAGCTGAAACGGAACCCTCCATATGAATTTTGGGGAGACGGCCACAATTACAAATTTCCATGTCATTTATAACAAGTAAAATAAATCCTTTTCCAATTAATTTATTTTTTGGTTTCCAAATCATTTATGATTAAATAATTTTTATGATTTTGTCTAGGAAGGAAGGCGTGTGCTGGATCAATCTTCCAAGGATGCACAAATTTTTTGTTAATAATTCACTTAATTTATTATAAGCAAGCATATAGTTTCGAATTCAATTGAATAATCCAACAACAAATCAGTAAATTTGCCACTAAATCTTCATGCCACAACACAAGATTTGATTCGAGTACGAGTAGTTATACTTGGAACGGCCATGGCCAGTCTTTGAGCTCGTCTTCGGTGGTGCCCACCCTGGAGCTCCTCCGGGCGTCGCCTCCCTCCACGTAGGCGCGGTAGCGCAGCACGAAAGCGACCGCTAGCGCCACCCACTCGAGGCAGAAGATGGCAAGACCGAGGCCGCCGACCATCTTGAGGATGACCTCGCCGTCCTCCTCGCGGACGTAGGAGTTGAGCTCGGCGAGGAAGTCGGAGGTGCGGGTGAAAGCGAGGAGGGAGACGGCGCCCTGGAAGATGGCGGCGAGGACGGTGGAGACGAGGTGGGCGGCGTGCCAGCGAGGAGTGGAGGCCGGGGTGGTGGCGCAGGCGGAGGCGGCGGCGACGGCGGTGAGGGCGTGGAGGGCGATGAGTAGGAGGCCGCAGGGGGAGGGGAGGAGGCGGAGGGAGAGGGTGAGGAAGACACAGCTGGTTGCCGCGCCAAGGAGGGTGTAGTTGCAGAAGAGGAAGGCCTTGTGGGTATGGCTGTAGCGGGAGGTGCTCCCGCCGAGGGTGATGTCGCCCATTGCGGAGGTTCTCGAGAGTAGTGGAGATTGAATCGAGATCGAGACGGAGAGGGAGAGATCGAGGTTGAGATGGGAGGAGAGGAGATCGATGGTGGCGGTATATATGAAGGGCCGGCGGAGGAATTCGAACGTTGGGACAACGAGCGTTACCCAGCGCAACTAGCCGTTGCTGAAAAGGTGGCAGCCTGGACCAGCGTCCGCAGGCACAGCACGTGGAAAGCCATGTTCCCCAAACTTCATAGTTTATAATATTTGTGCCATTTTTTTTTTGTTTTGATTTTTTACAAATCATTATAAAATCTCTGAGTCAATGCCATGTCAGCATGAGATCTTCTGTAAGAGGGTCTCTGTCTGCAGTGATGCCCACACACGCAGAAACTTAACACAGGCATTGTACTGTTGATAGCAGAACACACATGTCTCTCCACTCTTATGTAAAAAGGTGAAAGGTAGCGGTCCCACACTCTTAGCGG
The DNA here is from genome assembly GCF_044706935.1 of Curcuma longa. Classification (NCBI taxonomy): domain Eukaryota; kingdom Viridiplantae; phylum Streptophyta; class Magnoliopsida; order Zingiberales; family Zingiberaceae; genus Curcuma; species Curcuma longa. The sequence continues at coordinate 28,573,463 of NC_133871.1, forward strand.
TCCCATACTCTTGACCCTACAATTATTTATGAGGAGATAAATTGAAAAATTACAGTTGGTCACGACACAGAAGGGTATTCCTGGCGTCAGTAAACTTATCCTCTTTTGTAACTTTGCTGTGTCGTAACCAACTCAGTTATATCTCGAAAGCACATGTCTCTTCAGTCACACTATAAGAAAAGAGTTTTTTAGAATTGGAGGTCTCATTTTCACCACTGTGTTCCTGTCGCGGTAAACAGCCTTAGTTCACATTTAAATATTTAATGCAGTACTGTTCCCATTCCACGCGATAAATAAGTAATTAACAAACAAAAGGAAAGAAGAGATTCCCATTCTCCCAAGTCGGTAGTGACGTGGTGACAGTGCCAATGGCGCACAATGTGCTCTAAAGGGCTCCTCGTGTTGGAGTTGACGATGCACTTTGATTGATATATAAATATAAGATGCTGTCAGGCTGATATATATTTTTTCAATGATGCTTCAATCATAAGTTATTTTAGTTCATCGACTATCCTTACGGATTGAATCCATAAAACTGATTAGGATTTATTATTATTTTTTAATTCTATTACTAGTTTAGCTGACAAGAGAAGAGATCCTCTCCCTCCCATTTATGGAAGCAGAAATCACCGTGGACGGGTTTTTAATCAGTTTTATTATCAGTTTTATTGTCAATCCAGACCACTGTTTTCCCTGAGAAGATGAAAAACAAAACAATCTAGTTCTTGATACGATCACAATCTCACTCAAAGTCAACGTATTCTAAGATTTTAACCAAACAGACGAGAGCTCATTCTTTTTCACCCTTTCAATTGCAAGGTGCATCCCTACACAATCTCCTTTGTTGTTTGTGTGTGTTATTTTCTTTCCCTCTTGAGTAAACTGCACTATCAACGGCGTGCTAATCTGCTCCTCCTCCCAGGCCATCATGCACAACAGAAGGGCGCTGCATGTGCCCCTCCTCTCCCTTCCTTATTCTCCTCCTCCACCCGCTGAGCCGCCGTATTCCTTCTTCCCTTCCTTCCCTGCCCCTCCGCTTCCGTTGCCTGCGCCCCTGCAGCTGCAGCCTACCGTTCCCGCCAACATCTCCTTCGCCCACCCGGAGCCGCACGCCCGCGAGGCCTTCTCCAAAGTCGTCGCCGTTATCCTCCTCCCCTTCCTCGCCCTCGCACTCCTCGCTGCTGCTACGTTTGCCTTTCTCGTGCATCGCCGCCGGCGATGTTTCTCCGACCCGCACCCTTCCTTCCCAGCTGCTTATAAGTCTCCCTCTACCTCCGCTGTCGTCGCCGCTGCTAGTAACAACGCTTCTGTTAACGCTCGGGCCGCCGCTGAAGACGGTTCCGCGCCGACTGAATATACGCTGGACGGATGCGGAGAGCTGGATTCGCCGGGGCTCCGACCGCTTCCACCGCTGCCCCGCCACTTTCAGCAGGGGGATGGAGAAGCGGAGGAGACGGGGGCGTCGGAGGAGGAATTCTTTTCGCCATGGGCGTCCTTGATCGAGAAAGAGAGCTCCCGGCGTGCATCGATCTCCTGGAGGACGATTTCTGCGGCGGCAGCCGAGGAATGTGGGTCTCAGAGCTCGTCCCGGAGTACTCCGCCGTATCCGTCGTCGAACTTGGACTCATCTCCTCGATCGTCGCCGGTGACTTCGTCGCCACGCGTTAGATCGAGCTCCGGACACTACAGCAGCAAATCTGAAAGGGGTTTTGCAGGTAGTCTCGATTTTTTGGCTCCGGCACCGGCCGCGCCGCCGCCTCCTCCTCCGCCATTAACACCGTCGCCTCCAAAACGGAAGCCGGCGACGCTTTTCCCACCTTCTTCGCTGATTGCGACAAAATCCAATAGAAAGGTAGAATTTTGCGATATAACGAGGGAAAACCTGAGGTCGCGGCGCATAACGGATGCCTTCCCTCAGCAACTATTAGGCATTAGCACTCTGCCAGCGCCACCGCAGCAGAATCAAGATCCGCCGCCACCTCCACCACCCCCGTCCATTGGGCATTGGCAAAGTCAGAGTCGGAAGCTGCAGACAAGGCAGCCACCACTGGATGTGCCATCGAAGCCTTACTTAGCTTCGGCTGTATCCATTGATCCAACGGCGAACTCAAACGCGGCGGAGAAAAATGCGGAAATCTCCCGCCCAAAGTTGAAGCCTTTGCACTGGGATAAGGTGCAGGCAAGCTCCCATCGAGCAATGGTGTGGGATCAGCTAAAATCCAGCTCCTTCCAGTAAGCTTCCTTAACCCACTTATCTGGCCTACATGCTTATAATCTTCTTTAACTACTGCTTCTTTCCCCATTAAATTTCTTCATTCCCATTAACTCGTGAATCCGACGAATGAACAGCGTGAATGAGGAAATGATCGAAACTCTCTTCGTCAGCAATGCAACTAGTGCTCCTCCCAAGGAGACCAACAACCCTCAGGCCCTTCCTTTGCCAACTCAGGAGAACTGGGTGCTTCATCCAAAGAAGGCTCAGAACATTTCTATTCTACTGAGGGCATTAAATGTGACCAAGGAGGAAGTCTGTGAAGCCCTTTTGGAAGGTCAGATTCTGAGCCTTACCACAAATTGACCTATACATCTTCTGTTGTCCCTTAATCATGTAATAGTATTTTCCATCAGTGCATAAATGCGTTCGCTTGAAGCAGGTTGTACTGATAGCTTAGGAACTGAACTGCTCGAGACTTTACTGAAGATGTCTCCTACTAAAGAAGAAGAGCATAAATTGAAAGAGCATAAGAATGACTCCGCAGTCAAGCTCGGCCCAGCAGAGAATTTTCTGAAAGCATTGATAGATATACCATTTGTTTTCAAAAGATTGGATGCCATGCTTTACATAGCCAATTTTAAGTCAGAGATCGATTTTCTTATGAAGTCCTTTGAAACTCTCAAGGTACATTGTTGCGCAATCCTTCTTTCTGTACATTAATTCATTTGCTAGCCTATATACGTTGATTGTTGACAATTTTATAGCGTTGCATTTATCAGGCGGCATGCGAAGAGCTAAGAAGCAGCAGGTTGTTTAGCAAACTCCTAGATGCAGTACTGAAGACCGGAAACCGCATGAATGTTGGTACATTTCGGGGCGATGCTCATGCCTTCAAGCTCGAAACCTTGCTTAAACTAGTCGATATCAAAGGGAATGATGGCAAGACTACAGTCCTGCATTTCGTTGTCCAAGAGATTACCCGAGCAGAAGGCTCCCGCCGCTCTGCCACTTGCAATATGGCTGCTGAAGCACCATTGTCGCAAGAGATTACCCCACAACATGATCTAGATTGCAGGAAACTTGGTCTACAAATTATTGCCGGTTTGGAGGGTGAGCTTAGCAACGTAAAGAAGGCTGCTGCATTCGATTCTGATGTACTCAGTGGCTATGTTTCACATCTCGTTGGAGGAATGGAGAAGATCAATGAGGTATTAAAATTGAATGAAGAACTAGGCTCCGAGAACAGAAACCGCAAATTCCATGATGCCATGACTCGGTTTCTAAAAAGTGCAGAGGATGACATTATGGGAGTGCAAGCCCAAGAGAGTGTGGCGTTTTCTCTGGTCAAGGAAATAACTGAATATTTTCATGGTAATTCAGCTATAGAAGAAACACACCCTCTTAGGATCTTCATGGTAGTCAGAGATTTTCTGCTCATTCTAGCTCAGGTATGCAAGGATGTAGGAAGGTTAAATGAACAGGCAACTATCAGCTTAGGACGGAAGTTACCTGCGCCGAAGAACCCAATATTCGTACCGATATTTCCTAGGTTTCATGCGCTGAGACGCCAAAGTTCAGAGGATGAGAGTTCATTGTCCTCATGGTGTGATACTTAAAGCTGCCACAGTTCCAAGATATGCTAAGATCTAGAGCAAGCTAGTAGCTGCAAGAACTCTGGTTGGAGTCTGATTCCAACTTCCATATTACACGCATTCTTTTTTTTTTGCATTAGTAGAATATCATCAATATGGTACAGTTTTACTGATTCTCTTTTGTATACACAAAGCAGAAGTAGATCAGAGAAAAATAAGGTTGGCTTCACCATTTACTGATTCTCTTTTGCCGAATTCAGGCCTTTTTTTTACGTATTTTATTTCCAAAATCCAACGTAAATGTCATTAGATTTTCCTAGTCAACACTCAAAAGTCATGCATCACATAACACAACAAACGTCTTCAATCTCTAATAAATGTCAAATGTAAGATGGAATTATTGTGGAAAAAATGATATGTATGTAAACGATGGGGACAGTCCAGCTCAAATCAACATATAAAACAAAACAAGAGTAATATATCTGTGGAATTTCTTGTGTTTCGCGCAGCAAAGTTCTTTGTTCTCGAGATATTGTGACAGTCAAACCACAAAGACAAAGACATAAGATTTTGAATTTGGAAGATAAACAGTTGAACTTTTGTTTGTTAGTTGATCTAATAATTCATTGACTCTTAGCGATGGAAGATTATAGAGCATGTAGTTGTCTTGATCAATGATGTGCAATCGTTCGTGTGAATTTTCTCCAAGATACAAATGAGTTGGTCCACTTTATATTTCTTTTATCTTTTTTAGCATGAAAAATGAATCATACAAATGAGTCTTCGATTATCACTCCTATTTTAAAGAATAGTTTGCGAAATTTAGGAACTGAAGTAATTATAATTTGCAAAACCTGCAAACGGAATAATTTACATGGGATGTTGTAATTTGAAGTTGCAGAAAAAAAGGTTAAATTTTGGTCATGTCTTCCCTGTTGCAGTGTATGGATATTGAACCCCGGCCAACTCACAACCTTCAGCTTTCGTGATGGTGGGATGGAATTGTCTGCTTTTCTTGATCTTATCGGAATCGCATCCTTTACTGGTACGCTTTGGAGTCTTGCGCCTTCATCGGCCCACCTTCGTCCTCTTCGAGGGCGACTGCAATAGCCGCCATCATTTGCGCTATCCTTCCGCTGCACAGACCCAAACCAACTCGCATCTGCTTCTGCTGTAGGCGTTACCAATGTGGCGTCATGAATCATGAGGGCGACTGCAATAGGCCTCATCGGCCCACCTTCGTCCTCTTCGAGGGCGACTGCAATAGCCGCCATCATTTGCGCTATCCTTCCCCTGCACAGACCCAAACCAACTCGCTTCTGCTTTAGGCTTTACCAATGTGGCGTCATGAATCATGAGGGCGACTGTAATAGGCCTCATCGGCCCACCTTCGTCCTCTTCGAGAGCGACTGCAATAGCCGCCATCATTTGCGCTATCCTTCCCCTGCACAGACCCAAACCAACTCGCTTCTGCTTTAGGCTTTACCAATGTGGCGTCATGAATCATGAGGTCAGCACGCATCACCGGTACGCGCAAATCTATCCTTTTGCGCATTTATCACAAGGTCGAAAGATTGGCCGCGTGAATCTCAGTGCTTACTTCTTTAGTCGCTGAAGGTGCGGGGTTGGGGACGCGTAGGTGAGGAGGAAAAAGACGGGTTTTTGATGCTCGAGTTCGATCAAGGGCTAGATTTTTTCTGCTGGAAATCAAGAAAGATTGGATCTTTAGCAGTTAGGGTTTTGCGCAAAAGGTATTCCCTTTCTCTGAAGAGCCTCGATTAATTAGTTCCTCTTTCTGGAATGAAGGAGATGTTTCAGTTCGATTCGGGGCTTTCGGTGAATCGGTGTAGTGGCATAGGTTTTTCCCTTTCATGATTGAGAGTGACGCTTATTAAATGGATCATTTCCTTGGTAAGCAATCGATCTAAACCTTAATATGATTGGCGATCCAGAACTTGTCATACTCGAGTTCTCTACTGAAAATAATCGGTGGTGGAATTAGATTTCCTGGCAACAGTTCTTCTGTGTGCTGTGGAAATGGAGAAGCTGCCGAGAGTTGGAGCCTTGGAGAAGTTGCAGAGTTTTCGGCTGGGGAAGCAAAAGAGTTTTCGTTCGGGAGATAGACAACAAAGCTTCAAAGAAAGGAAGAGCAAAGACAGCCCCGGCAAGCGAGGGGATCTGGAGCTCCATCTCGCTGCTAGGGCCGGCAACGCATTGCGTGTGCAGAAGATACTCTCAGAGTGTAGTGAGGCTCAGTTGAAGGATTTGATTTACAAGCAGAACCACGACGGCGAGACGGCTCTGTATGTTGCTGCAGAAAAGGGCCATGTCGAGGTGGTTCGGGAGATACTGAAAGTCTCAGACATTCAATCAGCTGGCATCAAGGCGAACAACAACTACGATGCATTTCATATTGCTGCTAAGCAGGGGCATCTTGGTAAGCCACTGTAATCACTGACGACACTTCTTTTTGTTCCACAGCGATCTTAAACAAGGGCTAGAGGCTAGCTGAAATGGAATAGATAGTATCATGAATACTTCAAATGCAGTTTCATGAGAACTCAAGTTGTGTTGTAGCTAATTCTTTCTGCAATAGCCTACCTGTGTTCTTTCTTACTTCCGCCATATACTTTTATAACCAGCACTCATGTTCAGATTGTTTCTCGTGCTCATGCTCAGACTATAGTTTGCTAGAATCAATATCTAATTTGCAATTTGGGGCAATTGTGTAGCTTCTAGCATACAATTCCTCTGATACATCTTGAAGAAATGATCTGTTCCTTTGTGCTGATTTTCTATCAAATTGAAGTCGTTGCCTTTTCCTTAGCTTGAGCTTATTCATCTACCATTGTTTTGGGAAATGCAGAAATCTTGAAGGATATCTTGCAATCTTTCCCACCATTAGCCATGACGACAAATTCATTAAATTCTACGGCATTGGACACGGCTGCAACTCAAGGATATGTAGACATTGTTAATCTTCTGTTAGAAACTGATGCAGGCCTTGCTAAGATTGCAAAGAGTAATGGGAAAACAGTTCTACATTCTGCTGCGAGAATGGGACGTGTGGATGTGGTGAAAGTGCTACTAGAGAAAGATCCTAGCATTGGCTTAAGGACCGATAAGAAGGGACAGACAGCATTTCACATGGCTGCAAAAGGCCAAAATGTCGAGATGTTAATGGCGTTGCTGAAGCCTGATCATTCAGTAATCAAATTGGAAGATGGTAAAGGAAACCGACCATTGCATATCGCAACAAGGAAGGGCAACCCAAAGGCAAGTCAGTCATACCGTGCCATTGTTTAATTTCTGCTATCTGATGTGCCAACTATCTTGCTTGTTTCTCTTAGAATGGGTTCATGCATTTGATGATCCCTTCAGATTCCTAGCTGTTTGTTGATTATAGCTGCTTTCGCTTTGGACTTGCAGATTGTGCAAGCTCTGTTACAAGTCGAAGGAATGGAGGTCAATGCAGTGAATAAAGCAGGTGAAACTGCCCTCGGCATCGCAGAAAAAGCTGCAAATGAAGATATTGCAGCCATTCTAAGAGAATTTGGTGCGGTCGTTGCAAAAGAGCCAGCAAACACAACGACGGCTGCAAAGCAACTGAAACAAACGGTCAGTGACATAAAACATGATGTTCAATCTCAACTCAAGCAAACCTGTCAAACAGAAATGAGGGTGCAGAAGATCAGAAAGAGACTTAAAAAGCTCCACCTCGGAGGCCTCAATAACGCCATCAATTCAAATACCGTGGTTGCAGTGCTCATAGCCACTGTGGCCTTTGCAGCGATATTCCAACTTCCGGGCTCGTTCGTCGATCAATCTCGACCGGGGCTTACTCTCGGACAAGCCTACATAGCAGATAATGCAGCATTCATCATATTTCTGGTATTCGATTCCTTGGCTTTATTCATCTCGCTAGCTGTGGTGGTCGTCCAGACTTCCTTAATTGTTGTCGAGCAGAAGGAAAAGAGGAGGATGGTTTTCGTGATGAACAAACTCATGTGGCTGGCCTGCCTCTCCATATCTGTCGCCTTCATCTCGCTAACATATGTCGTCGTGGGAAAGCAAGATCTGTGGTTGGCTTGGTCAACCATGGCTATTGGTGCTTCAATTATGCTGACAACTTTCGGATCAATGATCTACTTTGTAATTGTTCACAGAATAGAAGAGAAGAACATGAGAAACATAAGGAGGAGGAACTCAGGGAGCAGGTCCCGTTCCTTGTCGATGTCGGTGGGTTCTGAATCGGAGTTACTAAATAGCGAATACAAAAAGATGTAAGGAATAGATGTATGCTTCGATCTCCCCACTTGAAGACCTACTAGCTATTCAGAATCCTGAGGTTCCTAATGTAAAATAAGTGTTTGAGCTTAATGAAAACTTAGAGAGGCAGGCATTTTAAAGAAAATGTTATTCGATAACAGTGGAAAAGGAGATGATTTGGTGGAGAATTAGAGCTAATTAATGAGATTAGGAGTATAAATAGATTCCAATATGCGTCACTAATTTGGTGGCCAATTCATAATCATCAAAGAACAAAACAACGACGATAACAGTATTCCTTCCTTATAGGATGGAAAATTTTAAACTTTGTTTACCCAATAAAAAAGTTGCCTGGATTTAAAAATTAGTTCAAACTTTATGTTAGATCTTTATGACTGCTGCTGAATTGACAGATTTTGCACAAGATGCTCATACAATCACATCAAGTTGGTAAGAAAACACGAGCAAATCACTTAACAACAGCTTGTCCACTGCAACTTTTGTGGAGTTGGTGACATGAGAGCGGCGGATATTCTTTTCATATGAAAACGAACAATTTTTTTGTGAAATAAATATCCAATCCATGGAAAAGCTTGAATCTTTTTCTTCAATGGTGATGAGTTCCACCACGACATAGGAAAACATCAAAGAAATGAAGGAACAAGAGACCGAGAAACTTTAAGACACAAAGCTCTACTAGCAGTCGCGGATCACAACTCAACTGCCACCGGCGGGGGCTCCGGCAGCCGCTCCGGCTGTTTCGTTTGCTGAGGCGCCTCGAGCGGGTGTGCACTCCCGGGCCCATTGGTGGTCGGTCGCAGCGGCGGAGGCTGCGGCGGTGGCGGCTCCACTTTCCCGTCGATGCAAGAAGCGCACTTCCGCTCGACCCACCCTTCGACGTCGTAGTGGCCGTAACCCATTATGGTCCGGCCGGAGCAGAGTCGACCGACGATCCCGGCAATCACCCCCAGCACGGTGATCAAGGCTAGGACGGCTATCACCGGCCCAACGGAGCCGCCGTGGGATCGGTACGGCTCGGGGTACACCGCCGCCGGAGGCGGAAACTGCTGCTGCGGCAGTGGAAGCGACATCCGAAGACAAGAACCCTCCCCCCAAAAGCACGACCTTTAATAGCTACCTATCTCGCAACGCCAAAAGATCAAATCTTCGGAGCCAAACCCCACAAAGATAGGATTTTGGGAGCAAAAAGGCCGAAAAGATCGTGTTTTGGGAAAAGAATGTGCTGGATCTCGCGAAAGCTTCAAAGTCACCAGGACGGGAAGATCACTCCATTTTTCGGCCTTGGGAAAACTCAGATGAACTTGCTCTGAACTCCACCAAACGAGTCAGAGCTTCGTCAAACTATTCTCAGACGTAGTATTTACTGGCTAGGGTTTCCGAGAGGCAGCAGAGGAGAAGGGAAAGGCGAGGTTTCTTTTTTGCGCAGAAAGGTGTGGCTTCTGCAAATTTGTCTGCAAGGGGACGAAGGGGAAGTGGGGAACGGCCTTGGCATGGTGGCCGTGCTGGAGCTCAATCCTAGATGGATTGCATGCTCAGCACGTGTCTAACTGAACGGTGATGCATGGGTCGCAGTGCACCATCCATATTCGGTCCTGCCGAGTTAAATGTTGCAACGAGGGGTGTTGTATTCATTCCTTCTTTACTTACTTACTGCTACTCCAGTTGACTGCCTTAGATTGAACACAATCCCAAGCCGTGATTTTTGAAATTGGGTAACAGAGAGTTAGGGGAGATTGACAACTTACTTCACTACAAGGAAGGAAAGATTTGGTTGCCTGTTTGTTTTTGAGTTTGCATGGAGGGGAAGCCATCGCTGCTCTTGTTTTACCATGTTGAAATTGGATATTTAGAAGACTGGTGTGGTGTGGTGTGGTGTCCAGTTGAGGTAGTTAGTTGCCTTTGGAATTTAGCATGTTGGATGAGTCATTTGGGACCCATGTCTACCTGGATGGAATCCTTTTGGTCCCCATTCTAAGTACCAAGTATTAATTATTTTATTTTTCCTTAACATAAGTTGATAAGAATAATAATAATAATTTCACTTTCAAGAATCGATAGAATCATCAAAGCCATAGTTACTGAAGGATCATAAACTGAAGGTGTAGGACAATTTCCTTGTTTGTTTTGTCTTAAGAAGCAGCCACATAGCAGAGCAGAGTGCAATACGGCCAGAAGAAAATTGGCCAGGAATAACATCCGACAGAAGGTTATCCAAAGGGCTACGATCTGATCCGTCCCGTGATTCGAGGTGGACAAGTTATCCGGTTATAAACTGTAAAATCACTGTCCGAAATTAAGACAGGAAAAACAGAACAAGGCCCACAGTCATCTACGATAGAGATTAATCTAAATTTTGTTTCAAAAAATGGGGAATCGAAATAGGAACAGTTTGTTTCATATCAATAATTACAGACTAACTACATCACAATTTCGAATGTATCGCATGCTTCACATTGAATAAAAAGTGCATTGAGATTGAACATATTGTGCATGAGGAATCTAGGGGCCGCTCTGCATCCTCTGTTGAGATGCTCCAAGTGCACCTCACCTAATCTGACTTTCAGGAAGTCCAAATTTATCTGTTGGAAATAGAAAAAGAAAATTGAGTTGAAGACTAAATTTTATTGTCATCTATACAGAATTCTGTATCAATTTGGAAAATAACTAATTGTCAATAATTAGAACTGATGATGCTAATCCTATACTAAGCATATCTATATATGGGCTGGCAAACCTTATCATTCCCAGGATCAAGCCGAAGACTGCAATGAGTACAGTATATGAGCTGATAGTTTTCTCGTAGCTCTCCTTTTTTGCAAATCGGGCACCACACTTTGTTATTCTCGGAAATCTAGCATGGAAAATTATTGGGCAAAAGAAGCATGTATCAATAACCACCATAAGTTAATGCAGTGAAATTTGACAAAACTAAAGTTCGACAGCAAGCCAGTTAATGTTGGTTCATATCAAAAAAGAAGAATACACAGAAAAAAAGAATTATATTGAGCATGTTTTCAGTGTATTATTTTTTAATCAATCACACGACATCATCCAAAGAATAAGTCGGTTTTGCTATGCAGGCTTCGTAGTGACCGCTATAATATAGATGTTTACCTGGTCATCACTGAGATTCATGTGATCCAAAACTGCTTCAGCTAAGTATTTATCTTCTTCTTCAAAGAACTCAAGCTCTGCAAGTGAGTTAAACTACCCAAAATTATCATGGTGATGAAATAACTAAACATTCCATACAGGTGCAACATCATTTTAGGAACTCATTTAAAACAAATAAAGTAGGTCTCTCATATAAGCTATGACTATAAAAGACAAGATGATAATACATACAAAATTAAGACCACATAAACAGAATGAAAAGGCATGCACTATCAATTTTAATCATAGACTTCTGATAGTTTTACTTCCAATAGTCTTTTCCATGTCAAATGACTTGATAAGAGTTACCTAGGCTATCTATGGTGAAATGCAAATCCAATGGTCACACTCAGGGTCCAGTATGTATCTTCCAAGTTCCAGTGTCCCAAGGTGTTCTACGTTCATGCAGGTAATTAGGAATGCAAATTTAATAATAATTTACCACTATTCTACAGATTCATGGAAAACCCAAAAAAAAAAAAAAAAGAAGAGAGAATATTCTCAGAATGAGACTTGTGAGGACCAACGAGCCACAGTAATATCATCACTAAATGTAAAGAAAAAGGTTATTTTAAAGATTTGGAATTTGGAAGTACAATCAAAACTTCTGGGTGCTCAAGGATTCTTGGGAATACATGAGATAGAACAACTCTACATTAGACTATCAAATATATTATTTCAGTTCTCACTTTCTCATGTAAAATCATACATAAGGACCAGAATTAGGATTTCTAGGAATTCATTTTTAATGGAGCTGGAATTCTTAGAAATTGATTCCAAACAAGATGGAGAAGACCAGCTCCTCTTTTAACTAGTTCCTCTCTCAGGTCCTCATAGAAGCCTTCATAAGTAAATCTAAGGAAAGTATCTTTAACCTAAAGATACTGAAATACCATAATGCAAGTAAATGTTGGAGCAGGACAATACCTCTCCTAATATATTCCTCTCTCAGGTCCTCATATAGAAGTCTTTGCATTTCCAACATCAGATTCTCACTTTCAATTTCAGTTGATCTCTCTTCACTCAGGCCATCAAACTCCCATACAAAATCACTGCTATAAGAGGTTAAGTTCCTCTGATTTTCATGTGAAGATGATTGCTTAATTTTCTGCAGCTCATCGGAAACTATATCTCTCAACGTAGATTCCATGATATTCTGCCAGCATAAGGGAAGGAAATTCAATAATAAGAAAAGCTACATAAGAAAAATAGTTGAAGGAAAATGAATAGGCAATGCCTTAAAACAAGAATTGTAAATGGACCCCACAGGGAATTACTAATGTACAAAGTTTCAAGTTCAAAATATTTAACAATATCAAGTTGAATTTCCCTAATATGTTTATGCCTTCAAGATACTGACCAACGACATTAGTCAAGTTTCTATGGAAATGTATTGGTGGGTGTTAGGATCTCCTGAAATGCAAACTGAGTCGCTCTCCTAATAACACATAAGAGAAATTCACTTGTATAGTTCACAGTGACATCCCTTTACAAAAAAGGACATAAATGACACTACTGAATCTTCTGAAAAACTGTTCTTTGCAGAATTAGCCATAGTATGAAGAATATAATCTGATGGATGAATAGTGACCTGATCATCAAGCGCTACATAGTGAATGAGGTTATGAATGCTTCAAAATAGAAAACAGAGAAAATCAGGAGAACAACAGAAACAAAGTTCAAACCTTTTCCGCATGAGATTGTTGTGCACTTGACCTCATTTTCCAAAGCAACTGCGCTCTTTGCTCTTTCATTCTGTCCAAGCAACACTTTTCAAGCTACATAAAAGAAAACATTTACGGTAAAAGAATAGGGTTAAGTGTATGGAAGATCAACCATAGATGGTATTTATTTAATAAGACAACTAATGAAAAAATATAGAGAAAAGAAGAAAATTTTGCATATGATTTTTATGACCAAGAAAAATTTACATATGATTTTTATTGATGTAATATTAGAGCAACCATGACTAATGACAAATAGTGTTTTTAAAACCAGACTGGCCCGACCGGCCAGTTCAACTAGTTAAACTGGGAACCAACAACAAGTCCAGCCAAGTTGGAGAGAAAACAAAAATCAGTTTCTTTTTTTTTAAAAAGTAAAAACAGGACCGACCACTTATGAAACCACGATTCCAGTTAATATATATATATATATATATATATAATATGTAATTATATAAAAGGTTTTGTATATAAAATTTATAAACAGTTATGTTTAAATTTTTTATTTTTTCCCATATATACAGGCTTTAAAATTTTTTAATAATTTATTATTGAACACGTTCACATTTTAACTAGCAGAGTGATTATTACTTTTAAATATATTTATTAAAAGTATATAAAAAATTTTATACACATAAACCATAAATTATGTATATGGTGTTATTTTTTTCAGTTAATTAGTTTGACTGGTCAAACCATTGACCCAATAGTCTTACTCGTTTGCTATTCAATCCAGTTTTCAAAACATTGATGGGAAATGATTTTCCTAAAACCATGGTGTAGCAATGAAGTCCCTATCTTTTTATATTAGTACTACATGAAAACACCAACCATATCAAGGGTCATCTCAAAATCCCTATCTTTTGTTTATTACTTAATGTAATAAAAAAATATTTAATTGAAAATGAAAGAAAATAGATTTTCTTAATAATAACATAACTACAACTGGAACAACTTATTTACTAGCTATACATATTTAAAGAAAAAGATACAATGTAGTCCTATTAGTCCAGACCTAAGTTCAATAAACTGTAAATAGGAAACAAAATGCAAACTTGTTGCTGCTGGACATGTTTAATACTAACTGTTAAGAAGCTAGTGTACAGGCCCTAAGGAAGAAAATGGATTTAGGCAGATGATACTAAAAGTACTTTTATAAAGAATTCAGCTCGCCATTTAGCCCCTGCTCCATCTACCCAACTAAACATTTTTTTGATGTTTCATTAAGTTTGCGCCAACTGCTAATTCACCCTTGTCAAATTATTCAACCAATTTCTTTCACTTGAAGATTACCCGCATCTGATAAGCTATCTTATCTGTGTACTAGAAGTATTGCCCTCTTCTTCCTATTCTATGATTCTAGTATTTAGTATCTGCTATATTGTTTAATGATATTTAGGTCCTCGGGCTCAATGCTGAAGGATTGAAAGAATGACACGAGGGATATGCCTAATGTTGAGAGCTCAGTTGCTAGTAACCTAGTATCTTATTGTTTTTTGTGCAGAAGAGACTACAAATTTCAATGAGTAAATATAAGCAAGGATTTTGGGAAACGAACACTTTCATCAACAAGCTTATATTGATTATTCTTCTGAAGCCTGAACTGCAATGTCTAATAGGGAACCCATTAAAGAGGATGATTCAAGATGAAGTAAGAAAATCACATAAGGTTATATCCCAAGGTTTGAGGCTTACCACTAATATTTTATGAGAAGAACAGAACTTAGTGGCAAGCCTCAAACCATGGCATACAGAAGAGGGGAACAACTAAGCACTTTGGGCCTCTATGTATCTAACTGTTACAACTCGTGGACTACCTACCTATCTATAGTTGAAATTATGTAACTACCTTTAAAATTTCAAATTTTTTGACAAAATAGAATATCTATAGTAATTCAAGTGTGAGATTGAACACTACATAAGGATATAATTTCGTGTCGAATTTTCTTATTTAGTCTAACTAAAGAATGGACAGTATGCACCAGGATCCATCCACTGGTCAGCTAGGAAAGATTGTTATCTGGGACGGGATATGAAAGCTATGTGATGAGGTGAACCAGTCACCTACGCTGAGAAACCTCACTGGGATCCAAGACTTCAATGCTCAGCTATCTCTTACATGCGGTAAAAATGACAATCAGGAAAGAGGAAGAAAAGAACCTAATTACCCAGAAACAAATTCCACCCCCACCCCCCTTCTTTATTTCCGACAAAGCAACACAATTTGGTTGAGACTATCAACCAATATGTCAAATCAATCGCAAACAATACTTTATCAAGTAACTCTTTCTCTTACCAAAACTCGTCAATAACAAATCTTTCATCGACAGATAAACATCGTTAGGTTGAAGCTAACAATCGGCAAAATTACGCACAGTTGAGAGGAAACCCTAAATCTAAGACCGAACAAGAAATCTACAGGATAATTAAGACGACCGGCCGGGTAGGTCACGAGTACCTTCTCTTTCCAATCAGGATGCAGGGATTTGAAGGCCGCTCTTCTTCGTCGACCCCCATCCATGGAACCTCAGGTCTTCGTGTCCTGGTAATTGCGTGATCAATCTTGGATCAAAGCGAGAAGAGGGGAGAAAAGCGTCGCCCGTTTCCCGCGCCGATACCAAAACCCTCCGCTCCGCAGCCGCAGAAAATGAGCACGAAACGAACTCGGGCTTTTCACCCATCCATTAGCCCGCTACTCCATGCGTCGTACATTTTTGCATTTTTTAATTTATTGAATTCTAATGGAATTTCCTCTTGCTTTTTACTGGAAATATTAAAAATTATATTTACTCTTTTTAGATATTTTTTAAAAAATCTTATTTAGAAACGGGAAAATTTTGGGAATTTAAATAATTCGGAGATGAATCTGACAGACACTATCTAATCTATCTACTTTTCAAGATTAATATCTTTTCTTAAAAAAATTTTATGTCGTCACTGTCATGCTAAAATCAAATTCTAACGATTAATTTATCCCTTGACTTCTGTTTTCTAATCAGTTGACTTCGGTTCGGAATACCTGCGTGAAGTGGACGACCTCCCTTCAAGGACCAGCTTTCTCGACTTTTCCTCCGATCTTGATGCCACAGCCGCCATGCCGCCTTGCAGCCGCACTCCTCCATTGCCGGCTACGGCTCTGCGTCCAAGGCCTGCACCGCCTGCAGATTCCAGCGGCGGAGAACAGCAAGGGCGACTGCTTGTCTTTTCTGCAACAGTAACATGCAGAAGATCTTTGAGCCCCACCTCTCCGATCAACGCGCCATCTCCATGGCGAGGTGATCATGATCTATGAGTCCAGCCACAGGATGATTTATCGACGTCATCGTCCAGTTACGGACGAGCTAGATCGAGCACAAAGTTGCTCATCTTGCCCTCCGCCGACACCATCTTCTCCGTCGTCGCGAAGAGTACCTAATAGTGAAAGAGGAGAAAGAAGGATATTGATGAACGAAGCAGCATCAAGTTTAGCGATCAGCATGATCAATGCGTCACAGTACTGTATTGTGCACGTGTGTCTTTCTTGTTTTAGGTTGAGTAAATCTTCAGTTGGGTTTGGTTTCTGCGCGCGTGCGTGCATTTGTAAAGTTAATCATTGTATTTGTAGACACAAATTTAATTTTTTTGGTTCAGTTATTTTCTTGAATTTTGATGGACGGTGCGACCAATTTAGAACATTAATTCATAGTATTTATTTTAAATGGGTTGCAGACAGCTTGAAGCATTTCCTTCCTCTTCGTCTAAAAGGAATGCACATGAATCCAATTAGACCTACAATTCCAAAATTTCTCTATCTAGCCAGCGAATGCTTTGTGAAAAATGTGATCAGGATGTTTTGCCTTCTTCCATCAGTGTTTCTGTCAGTTGAGCCAGCCTTGTTGTTTCAGTTATCCTTGGTGATTCTGTTAATTCGAGGCTGGAATCTGCACGCTGGCTGTTGACCCTCCCACTCTGCTGCTTCTTCGCCTTCTGAGCCCAAGTCACCAGGCTCTCTCGGACATGCTCATCGAATACCGTTTGCTTGAAATGAGTCCCCATCTTAATCAAAAGTAGATGTTTTAAGTGTCTGTAAAAATTTGCATTATTCCCGAGAGATATATTTCTGCAAAGTCATTACCTGGGTGACAATAGCATACAAAGGTAGGGTGCTGTAGCTGCAAAGAAGCTGGATTATCACGCTGCAGAGTGAAGAGATACATTATTTTAGAATGAAAATTATGTTGGTGTTCAGTGACAAATGGAGAGAAGCTGGTAGTTTACCCAATCAGAAGCCTGGGGATAGCATAGCTAACGTGATCCATGCTGCAGGCATCAAAGCCGTCAGGGATCTGCACAAGGAAGGAGTAATTCTCATCAAGTAAAATTAGTAGGAATCGATTTCCATGAGAAACTTGTTGGTTTAGTACAAGCAAAGTCGTTAACTAGGTTGTTCAATTTCAAAGCTTGATTCAGTCTATAGGAAAGTTGGTGTGTCTGCTTATGCTTACAAATAGCCAGAAGAGAAATGCGACGTCGTAGGCATTTTGAAACAGAATAAAGTGAATCAAGTAGAGAAGCATCCTGGGACTGTGAAACCAGAAGTATTCGTCTGATGGCACAACTACTAAATCCCCACCATCAGAAAAATATTTGTCAGCAACACTGTGAGCTAACTCAGTAATAACATGCTCCAATTTGGTGCCAACAGCAAGCAGAAGCTGCAGTGAAATCCAAAATTAATTCTCTGCTTAAGCCAAAAATAAAAGGCATAACATTTCCAATCATTCATGCTCCATTCTTTTTTGCTACAAACATGACAAAAACATGGTTGAGGCACCATGAAGACTACCTTAACATTTGATCTTCTGAACAAGTTAACGCACAGATTAGCTGAACCTAGCGCTATAGTCTTTAGTTAATCAAGTCTTAGGGGGAAAGATTGTCAATCTGAACTCACAAAGGCGAAGATCTAATTTCCACTTTGCTTTCTGAGCAAGAATCAGTCTGTAATGGGGCAAAAATCAATCCTTAAGATGACTTATCAAATATATGTGGTTATCTCATGTAACACTTTGAGAATCATTTAGTGTGCTAAAAATTGTAGCCAGCGTCCATGCATAATTGTCAGCCTAAATATTTTACTGATGCAGCAAAGAGCAAGGAACATCTATTCATTTAGATTCAGCCAATAATGCAATACATATTTTTTTTCATCATTTGCTGATGATGGTCCAAGGACTAAGTTTTATTAATAGAGTTGACTTTTGAGGCTAGAAATCATCCTACAAGCATAGTTTCAATAGAAAGGAATCATACTCGACAAGGTGCCCACGCAGTCTATATCCGAATCAAATAAAAGCACAGATGTTGCATCACATTTCTTTTGAAGCTATATATCAGCTATAGGCATCGCAATGCCATTCTTAATTTCTACAGAGATGAATCATACTAGTCAAGTTGCCCAAGGAGTTTACCTTCCTTAGTGAAAGATTAAGGACATATGGTGTTTCACATTTCTAAGCACATGTGATACTTACAAATAATGGAACGAACGCTATCCAAAGATATGTGTGCCAACCTGCAAAGCAGAAATGACAGCCAAAATTCAAAGTTATGTCTTCCAAACATATGCGAGAAAGGGTAAGAATGCTAACACATTTTTTCCTTCATTGCATATGCAACAGGATGAGATAAGAGTTAGGACCACGATAAGATCGACCAGGAAGACAAAGGATCAGTATGGAACAACCTGAACTAACTGGAAGCTCAAAGAGTAACCAGAGTAGTGATTTAAATGATTGTACTTGATTTATTTAACTATATGCATAATCTGCATACTGTTTGTTTTAGTTACACTGATTTACTGAGTTGTTACATGGAAACAAACAGCCATAAAATGTTTCCTAAATACTTGCTGAAGGAGAACCTCTAAGTGTACTTGGGTGTTCATGGGCACATCATAAGTAATAACTTTGTTTGTTCATTAAAAACCAAAGCATTGAACTTGAAAGTTGAAACTATAATGATAATGCAAAGGATCGATTGTAAGATTTATGCTGACCTTTATCACTTTCAGCAAATTTATTCTCACCTTCTAGTTTCTAACAAATCCATCCTAAAATTTTTAAACATCTAACTGTATCCATCCATCAAATTTATCATTTCTTACAATTATTAATAGTTTAAACATCAGAAATTTTATCAAACTTAATTGTCACATAACCAATAGATTCTTATGCTTCTTAAATTATATTTACTGGTATTTAGCTTATCTGTAATTAAGTATAATATAAAAAATAGATCAATAAAAAGAAATAACATACTAAATCTAAGCGGCATTGATTATATGAAACTTAACACAGATAGAATCATTTAAGGTTCAAATAGATCTGTTGAAATTGAAAGGTAGGGAACTGGGATACATTTGGTAAAAATTAGGATATATTTTGTAATTATTTCAAATGCAGCTCCTCTGATCATCACCTTTTCTAATTGACAATATAAAATGAAAAAAAAGTTCTCCAATTTTCTGGAGTAGTAGCCACTTCTAAGACATGATGCCACCATATTCACCTTTTAGCAGCAAAGAGTATAGACCATTTGTCTGATTCAATCAGTTGACTAAAGAGGAAACAATGGGCATACCATAAACTTCCACACAACTATTCTTGTAAAGAAAATAACAGATCAAGAGAAAGAAACCAATAAATATGAGAAGTCTGAGATGATAGCATACCATCAACATTGAACAATAAGAATATGACCACATACAGCCAAAGATACCAACTGAAATAAAAATGGAAAATGTGAGGACCAGGATGAAAAGGCAACAAAGTTAAGTTAACCAAAAGAACAATCTATTTTCAAATGAATATGCAAAATGATCGTCAATTTCAGTTAAAGATTCAAGAATAAATCCTAAGCATAATTACCTTGTACCAACAACTTGCTTGAAATCAGATTCAAATGCACGGATCATATACTTGTGGAAGTCAAACTTTGGGTTCCCTGAACAATGAGTCTAAAGTGGAATGTCTTGTAAGAAACTGAATATGTGAAGGCAAAATCATTTTTTTCTCTAGTAACCATAATTTTAACATTAGGGAATATAGTCATTTTTTAGAGCAAAGAAGGGAAGAAACAATGCAAACTCACTTCGCAATCTGGAATATTGCTTACCTTTACGAAAATAAATCTCAAGGTGATGTAATCTGATTTGGTCACAGTCCAATAGAATTGTTTTATAAAAGAATGCTGAAAAGAAAAGTACAGATAAAGGGCATCTTCTTCAGTATTTATCATGTCAATTGGCAATAGCATACAGAAATAATCCACAAAAACAATGACATTAATTTTGTTTATGTTAGAGATTTTACAAGAAAAGGTTATGCACTAATTGGAAGTAACAAAAGTATTGACCATTGAGATTACAATCTAGGAATTGGATAATTAGATCTATGATATTGGATAGAACAATTTCAAGTCATTGCAAGAAAATCAACACAAAAACAAGTGTTATTGTTGTATACTAGGATTTTATGAAGCTTTTTGTCAACATTCTTGTAGAATTTGCAATCATTCAAGATAAAATGGTATTCAGTGAATTTAAGAAAGCATTGTTTTTCCAAATAAATGATAGCTTTCTCTTCAAACATGCCCGTCTTTTCTCTTAGAAAGTTTACTAAGCAAGATCACAATAAAAAGATTAGCTGACTAGTACTTGTTTGTGAATTGGTGCAAAAATTAAGAACCATCAAAGTTTGATTGGTTGATTGGTATTGAAACAAGATAGAATGCATAATGTGATACTTTAGTTGAAGATCATCGCTTCTGTATCTTAAATTCCTATCACTATTCGACTCATATGAGATGTTCAAAAAAACATGGAAGAAAGGTGGGTATTATTAGCCAATAAATATAGATCATCTTCCATTTTTTGTCATGTATATGGAACTCTAATAAAGGAAAAAAGTGGTTGTTTTCTATGACCTGGATACCATTAGATTAGCAAAATGAACAAATATGTGTGCTGTAATTTCAGGCTTTCAACATGTAGTTTAGTCAATATTAAATGTAAACTATGGAATAAATTTGCAAGCTTAAAATTCAAACCAAGTGGCCAAATTAGAATACCACTCGTAATGAAAAAGCAAATAATATTAATATGCAAAAGTTTGACTAAAATATCAAAAGGCAAATTCATAATGAAAAAGGTATTTCCATGCAATATGAGATGCAATTTGCTCATTTATGGACTAAAAATATGTTTCCTTTATACATATATGCAATATGAAGTCAGCAATTGATAGATATATTAAAACAAACTACTTACCAACCAAGTTACAGCAACTGAATTTTTATTAATGCTCTTAACACGCTCCAAGAGAAATTGAAACTGATGTACTTGCTTGTCATTTTTTGTAGCTGCACGTAGTCACTCAATTTTGTTAGAATTACTTTAGGCCTAAATGGATTTTATCAAAATTGTTAGATATTTAGGCCCTTAACAAAATTTTATTAAAAAATTATCAAAGATAAATCATTCAGAAACTAAGAAGTTTATCTTATTTTAGTAACTGGTGGTACCATCTTTTACAATTTCTTTCTGGATTGTTTCCTCCCAGTGCTTCCATTCATGAATCTGACTAGTGCATAAAAGGTTAGTGATAGGCAGCATGAGTAAAGATTGGTGCAAAACTATTCACCTTAGCTCCTCCTAAAAGCACAGTGAAGGCGCTAAAAGTAACATGAGTGACCGCAAGGACAAAGATGAAGATATGCAATTGATGTATTGCCTCAAGGGATAAGAGCGGAACTTTATTCTGAACAAAGATAAAGAAGAAATCAGAAAACTGTGCAAACAAATTGCTAACACACAGACAAAAAACGTCTGCATTCATAATTCGATTAATAACAAAATTCTAATATTTGATGTGTGCCAGCATCAAATGCAAAGTTTTTTTATGAAATTCAAGCACTTAATTTCATTTCATCACACCAGCTCATTGGGCCTTTCGCTCAGTTTCTTCTTCAACGAGCAATACACTCTTCAATAATATCCTCTTAAATGGAAAAAAAAATCCTAGACACGAAACTATGTATTGGATAGCAATTTCCTTCACATGCTTTAACTTCTTTCTGAAACATGGTCAAAAGGAAAGACATGAGCCTACCATAGAAAAATGAAATTCATTGAGGATTGAGCTGTAGGGTAATTCATGTCAGTATGTAAAGAAGTCACTGGAGGATGAAATTTCTATTTTTTCATTCAGAAAACCAAAGAAAACTCAATAAATAAAGTCAGAGTCATGGAGAGGACCAATGTGAAATGACTCAAACAAACCTCAAGTGCGCAATGAGATAATTCCTCAGCAAGAAATCTCCTGCCAGCATGAAGAAACTCGGTTGAAAGTTCCACATGGTGGTGGCCTTCCCCGGGACGATGGTGGCCTTTCCGCCTCTTGCACGGTAGCATGTGAAGTGCCCAACTCTTGGGGATGCAAAGATTTTGGATTGCATGTTGAAATACCGTGAGCAGCAACGATATGAATCCCAAAAGCATCAATTCTGCTCAAAAAAAAAAACCGAAAAATTCCCCTTCCGTAAGAGAGAGCTGGCAAGTTCCATCAACCAGAGAGATTGAAATCGAAACACGTTTAAAAAAAACAAAAATATCACCTTCTTTAACCTTCTGGAGAGCATTGTATAATGGCTTCTGGTTCTTGTGTTTGAGGACCTGAGAAATTTCCAGAATCAGCAGTGCGTAGCCAGGGGAAAGCCAAACGAATTAAGTCAAAGAAAAGAAGGCGAAAGGAGGGACCATTCCGAGGTAATGAAGGTATCTCTCGGCGGAGAGGGAGACGAGGATGATTAAGGCGCAAACTCCGGCGACGATCCAGGTGGGGGTGAACTCGAGCTTCGTGTCCGCATTTTCGCCTCCTCCTCCTTCTCTGAATCCTTCGACACCCTCCGCCATCTCTCTCTTCTCCGACGAGACTCCCTAGACCGAGTCGGACCACCAACGAATGGTCGTCCCGTGGATCCAACGAGAAGGCGAACTGGAGCAAGAATATAACGGCACCGAGATGCCCGTTGCATCGGGAGGCTCTGCCCAGGCGAGCAATGGACGAACCCGATCGTCCCATTTCGCACCGTCCTCTTATCCTGACCCTCCATTTTGTTAAAAGGCACTATTAATAGTTACTACGATTGGCTCAGCTCTCGTTCTAGTCCCTTTTTTATTTTGTTAAATATATTGCATTTTAATTGAAATTTTAAAAAATTAATATTTTTTAAAATCAAATCGATCACTTCTAATATTAATTATTTATTATGTAATTTATCTTAATATTAATTATGTATCTTTCAATTTATCGATAAAAAAATTTTCAACTACTTTCTAAATTAATTGGATCGATCAGAATAACTGAATTATAAAAAGAAAATCAATAGGAAATAAAATAAATTCTTAGCAACCTCTTCTAATTCTTTTGACGGTTCAGTTTGTTAATTTCTCCGACCGGAAACGGGTCTACTCTACGGTATATAAAACCCTAGAGAAAGGAAAACTCCAGTGCCACAAAGTCTCTCTGGAGCCGTCTCAACTCGTCTGGCGACTCCGCTGGAGGTCGACGCCTTGGCACAGATTCTGGAATTTGATTCTCTATAGGTGCGTTTTGTTGTGCTATTTATCATGGTTGAGAATTGTTCTGTAATTGCTCGATTTGCATTGTGTTACTTAAAAATGATCCTTTTGGAATACTGATTCACATATTGATTGCTTCCTGTAGTCATGAAGATTGCTTGATTTGCTTATATAAGCCTAAGTGCAGAAATTTGATGATAGTTCTATGACTATCCTATTTTTCGTTGACCATGTTTTGTGTCATCGTATGTGCTGCGTGATTGTTAATTGTGACGAGGAACAAACTTTCTGCTTTTTGATACGGTAGATCCTGTTCATTAATTGGTAAAGGGTAGTGGCTTTTAATATTTATATATTAGACCAAGCTAAAGGATTCTCCTTTCCTTAAGTTCGCAGTGGTTAGTTTCGCGATTTTTCATCTGGTTAAATTTGCCAAGCAAACTTTTTTACGTTCACTTTTTTGTTTCAATTGGTTACTTCTATCTTTGGTGTTGTTTTTGACTTGCAGGAGTGTTAAATGTGTTTTTTAGTTATCAATAGCTGTGCTATTGTTTGATTGCCTTATGCAGTGGAAGAAAATAGTTGTTTTCTCAAATTTTAATAATTTTGGAACCCTTGCTCTGTATGCAGAAAAATGACTTCGAGTGCGGAGGAAGGTAGGAGCTTTGCTAGGAGGGACCAATTACTTAAGATACAGTTGGAGGTGCAAAAGAGGTGGGAAGAACACAAAATTTTTGAGGCAGATGCTGGAAGTAACCCACCTAAGGAGGGCGAGAAATTTTTTGGAAATTTTCCATACCCCTACATGAATGGCATGCTGCATTTAGGTCATGCCTTTACGATATCAAAACTTGAATTTGGTGCTGCTTACCACAGGTTATGTGGTCGTAATGTGCTTTTGCCGTTCGCTTTTCACTGCACTGGAATGCCTATCAAGGCGTCTGCTGACAAGCTTGCACGGGAGGTTCAATTGTATGGGAATCCTCCTGTTTTTCCTTCTGTAGAAGAGGACTCTAATGTGGAAGATACTGGTGAGGCCAAACCTGAAAATGACAATATTGTTGCCCCTGATAAATTTAAGAGCAAGAGGTCCAAGGCTGCTGCAAAATCAGGTGGATATAAATCTCAGTGGGAAATTATGCAGTCTCTTGGTTTGTCTGATAATGAGATTGCTAAGTTCCAAGATTCATATCATTGGTTAAGCTATTTTCCACCTCTAGCAAAAGAAGATCTAAAGGCTTTTGGCTTGGGCTGTGATTGGAGACGTTCTTTTATAACAACAGACATGAACCCATTCTATGACTCCTTTGTCAGATGGCAAATGAGGAAGTTGAAAAATTTGGGAAAGATTGTGAAGGACACGAGGTATACTATATACTCTCCATTGGATGGCCAACCATGTGCAGATCATGATCGAGCATCAGGTGAGGGTGTTCAGCCACAAGACTATGTTCTGATTAAGATGGAAGTTGTTCCTCCTTTTACATCAAAGTTGAAGATTTTGGAGGGAAGGAAGGTATATCTAGCTGCTGCAACATTGAGACCTGAGACTATGTATGGGCAAACAAATGCATGGGTGCTTCCAGACGGCAAGTATGGGGCTTTTGAGATTAATGAATATGATGTTTTCATTATAACACAACGTGCTGCTTTGAATCTTGCATATCAAAATCTATCGCGGATTCCTGAGAAGCCAACTTGTTTGCTCGAGCTATCTGGTCACGATCTCATTGGTTTGCCCTTGAGGTCTCCTCTTGCTTTTAATGAAATAATATACTTACTTCCCATGCTTACAATCTTAACTGATAAGGGTACAGGGATTGTTACAAGTGTTCCTAGTGATTCACCTGATGACTATATGGCATTGCAAGATTTGAAATCAAAACCTGCTTTGAGATCCAAGTTTGGGGTTAAAGATGAGTGGGTTCTTCCTTTTGAGGTCATACCGATTATTAAGATTCCAGAGTTTGGAGACAAATCTGCCGAGAAAGTATGTCTCGATCTTAAGATCAGGAGTCAGAATGACAAAGATAAACTTGCAGAGGCAAAAAAGTTGACCTATTTGAAAGGATTTACTGATGGTACAATGCTGGTAGGTGACTTCAAAGGAATAAAGGTCCAGGAAGCAAAGCCTATGATTAGGAATAAACTGCTAGAATCAGGAGATGCAGTGATGTATAGCGAGCCTGAGAAAAAAGTCATGTCCAGATCAGGCGATGAGTGTGTTGTGGCTCTCACAGATCAATGGTACATCACCTATGGTGAGGCTGAGTGGAAGACTAAGGCAGAGGATTGTTTGGCCAAGATGAACCTGTACTGCAAAGAAACAAGAAATGGTTTTGAGCACACACTAAGTTGGCTTAATCAATGGGCATGCTCTCGGTCTTTTGGACTTGGCACACGGCTTCCTTGGGATGAGCAATTTCTGGTCGAATCACTTTCAGATTCAACAATCTATATGGCCTTTTATACTGTTGCTCATCTATTGCAATGTGGAGACATGTATGGATCTGATCATTCTTCCGTGAAGCCAGATCAAATGACTGATGATGTCTGGGATTATATCTTTTGTGGAGGTCCTCAGCCAAAATCAGATGTCCCTATGGTTCTTCTTAACAAGATGAAGCAAGAATTTGACTATTGGTACCCATTTGATCTTCGTGTATCTGGCAAAGACCTTATTCAGAACCATCTCACTTTCTGTATCTATAACCATACAGCACTGTTCTCTGAATGCCATTGGCCTTGTGGCTTCCGAGGCAATGGACATCTTATGCTGAACTCTGAAAAGATGTCTAAATCAACTGGAAATTTCAGGACTCTTCGTCAGGCCATAGAGGAATTCTCCTCCGATGCCACGAGGTTTTCCCTTGCAGATGCTGGGGATGGAATGGATGATGCAAATTTTGTCTTTGAAACATCAAATGCTGCAATATTAAGGCTTACCAAGGAAATTGCCTGGATGGAAGAAGTATCAGCTGTTGAATCTAATTTGCGTGCAGGTCCACCCACTACTTATGCCGATTTTGTATTTGCAAATGAAATTAACATTGCAATCAAATCAACTGAACAAAACTATAGTGATTTTATGTTCAGAGAAGCTCTTAAGACAGGTTTCTATGACCTTCAAGCTGCTAGGGATGAATATAGGCTATCTTGTGGGCCAGTAGGTATGAACCGTGATTTGTTGTGGCGGTTTATCGATGTTCAAACTAGGCTCATTACTCCAATTTGTCCACACTATGCTGAGCATGTTTGGCATAATATTCTAAAGAAGGATGGTTTTATTGTAAACGCTGGCTGGCCCCTGTTTGATGCACCTGATCTTACTCTAAAGCTTGCGAACAAGTACTTGCAAGATTCTATAGTATTAATGAGGAAGCTGCTCCAAAAACAAGCATCGGGCACAAAGAAGGCTAAAAAGGGTGTTGTAATTCCTGCAGCAGAAGAAAACAAACTAACAGTAGGTCTTATATATGTCAATGAGCAATTTGATGGTTGGAAAGAAGAATGTTTAAGAATACTTACAAGCAAATATAATGTTGACGAAGGATCTTTTGCACCTGATCAAGAGATACTTGAAGCATTAAAACAGAGTGCTGTTGGACATGCATCAAATTTTAAGCAGATCCAGAAGCTTTGCATGCCTTTCCTTAGGTTTAAGAAAGATGAAACTTTAGCAATTGGCCCACAGGCTCTGGATCTGAAACTGCCTTTTGGTGAAATTCAGGTTCTGCTGGAGAATTGTGACTTGATAAAGAGGCAAATTGGTCTTGAACATATTGAAATCCTGTCTGCAACAGATGATGTCGCACGAAGTAAAGCTGGCCCATACATCTCATTTCTAAATCAGAATCCCCCTTCACCTGGCAATCCTACTGCTATCTTTTTGGGCAAATTAGAGTATTCTACTGCAGAACTTCAAATTGGAGCCTAAAGAAATGCTTTGGAAGTTTTACTAGGAAGGGCTGCTATAGGTTTGGCATTATTTCAATGGCTAAACTAGAACCTAAGTTTTCAAAATCTTGCTATTCATGACATAAACTGAACTGACATCTATCTGTTATTTAGATTTATTGGCATACATGTCTAGATTTATCGCACAAGTTTTAAATTTATTTCTGGGGTATAATCTTAGTGTTTAGTCATATTACACCATAAGAAACTTATTCGCAGGATTTTCAATTCTTGTGCTGAGATACAAGTACCATTATATCTGCATCATGTAATTCAAATTTTGATTTACAAGTTAAAACTTCTGTTTATCAATTTGAATACTGGAAACATATGAGAAATGCTTCATTGAGAGAGTCCATGGATTCAAATGGCAATAAAGCAAGCTAATAATATAACAAGGAATTCTTGAGATGGATTTGTAATCGCACTGGGTACTGATCATTGACAAAGAAGTGTACAAGGAATATTTGCCTCTTTCTTACCATGTGTACTGAGTTATTTCTTTTCTATTTCTTACAGCTTTCAACCGGAATTGGATGTGGCTTGTCAGCAGTACTTCTGCAGAATTTTACACCTTTTTCTCATGCTGCTACCAGCCATATTTCCCCACAGTTACAGGGCATCTTCATGTTCTTTGAATCAATTTATTTTTCAACATTCATGTGAGATAGGATAAATTCTGAGTGGAAAATGATCATAACTTAGTGTTGTGCTATTGATTCTGTACTGATTTGTATACAAGAAACTTCTCTGAGATAATGTCTTTTTTCCTTTTTTTCTTAGCTTGGATCTTGTCTAGCTTGCACCTTGTGTAAGATGATGACTTATTGGTTTGTCTCTTGTAGAACATTCGACCATACGTGTTAACTTATGTTTTGTAATAATATATTGTGGAGGTTTAGTTTGATATTTTCTGTCTGAAAATACTTTAGAATCAATAGCTGTTGTTCTTAAAATTATGGAAGCACATTCAAATAAGTCTCTCCTGTGATACACGTGTTTAGTGTTTCTGCCTAAAATGTATTGAAAGAGTTAATTTCCATATTTTCTTTCTCAATTTAATCTTGAGATTCTTTGTTTTACCTTTTGATATTCTGTAATTATCATTTTATTTCATTTTTTATGTACCTATCATTTTAGTTCAATTAGTGTGATCATCACTGAACGAAGAAATTAGGCTTTAATTTCACAGGGGATTTTCTCTTCTCTTATTTATTTTTTAAAATAATTTACTATTGTACGCCATCTGTGAGTCTCAAGGCTCCATCGACGTTTCCTTACATACGACGTCGTATTCAAAACGATGATAGTCTTTCAATGCGAATAAAATAAATAAATACATAAACTATATATATTCGCACGCAGCTCAACCCGCGATTCGATCCCATCCCATCCACCCTCTTCAAATCACGCAAATCTACGTTATTTTCTCGATTAAAAAACAAACAAAAAAAATCTAAAATGAATTATTTGACTGAAACGAACCCACATAACATACATAATATATGTGTTCGTAGAAAAATCTATATTAATATATATAACAAAAGATTCTAAAAACATTAATTGAAATCTAGTTAGTAAAATCTAATGAACCGATGATCCGGACTTTAGGCGTCAGAAAACACTGAACGGTCACATGATTTCCACTCAGGACAAAAGGAGTGGTCCATCATCATTAAACAATAATAAAGAAACAAAAAGAAATCAATTTTTTTCTTCAAATGATCCCATCTAATGACCACTGCGATGCAGGGAAGTCAACTCAAACAGAAGATGGTACTAAATTTTCCAACCTGAAACCATGTTCGTTCTCTCATCTCTTCTCCAAGCTTCTCGCACAATGAAAAAAAAAATCAAATTAAAAGAGAGAAAAAGGATCGACAGACGATGGAAATTCACTTATTTAAAGGAAAAGCCTAGAAATATATGAGTTTAAGCACCAAATTACTGAATTAAAGCTTGGCAATTATTATTAACAGGACTTCATCCGTTGCTAGAATCCAAAGATTCTCTTGCAAGTCCTCAAGAACTTCCCCTGCCGCTGCTGCTTCTTCTTCTTCCTCTGCTCGCTGTGGTTGCTCCCTTGCTGCTGCTGCTGCTGCTCGGAGAACTCTCCATCGCCTTCTTCTTCCTCCTCCTCGCCGGTTTCGTCATGAATCCTCGAGTAGCCCTCCCTGACGGAGGAGGACCTTCTCATGGAGAAGGCCCTTTTCACAGCGGCCTGAAGTGTGGTGGAGCTGCCACCGCCGGCGAACCTCTGGGAGGCAGAGGAGAAGCTCCTTCGAAGTGCCACTCCGCCATTCTTCTCCTCAATTTGGAGCTTGGGTCCATGCTCTGGCTCTGAGAAGTCCATGGACTTTGGCTCCGTGGTCGTGAGGACTGCAAATCTGGAGTAGTGGCCGTTCATGGCGGAGGAGATGAAGATCGAGGAGGTGTGGTGATGGATCTAGAAAGTAATTAAAATGGTGGGAGTGGTTTGGGATGAAACTGTGAAGAGGAATGGTTATGGAACAGGCAGAGGAGGCAGGCAGGGGGAGATGGGTTAATTAGCTTATCTTATAAAATACAAGAAGAAAGAAACAGGGATAGGTAAACGGGTCAATGGGTCGATGCATAGTCATAAAAATTTAATATAAAACCGAATTGACTGAGCTCCAGGTAACGGGCTCAATGATCTGTTTGTTGAGTTCACAACAATTCACAAATGTCGTTTTATTGTTATAAAAGATTTATGGCGTATTTTGCTGAAGATGATAAGTGCACAGTTGACCTTGGCCATACAAACAGTCAATCTAATCAACAACTGAACATGTCAAGGACCGGTACACAAACTTAATAGCAAGTGAATCCTTGTGATACAAACCTAAAGTTCAATCTTGAAGATGGTCGCATGCTTGAGGCGGTTGCCGATGTCAGCGACCGATCCGATTGCGGCCAATACCGAAACCACGAATGCTAGGACGCTCAGGCACTGAAGGATCACCCATTTTGGTTGCCATTGCTTGATCTTGGCTTGGGCTATGTATACAGTGACCGGGTAGTATACTGTTAATGGCCAGAATGCAATTGCCCCCAGTAACCCCAGGATTGCATTGAAGAAGGGTAGCATGAGGGATACCAATGTCGTTAAGACAACGAAGAACGTTCGGAAAACAAGCCTGCACTTGGTAAAGCGGATTGCTGGACCTTTGAGGAAAGGAAGCTTAAATGTGTATACATGGTGGAAGAAGGCTGATTCAGGCCACTTCTTCGCTAGCCAGCCTTCATACTTGGCATAGATGGGCTGCCCATACACCTGAAAATTTTCAGGTACAAGTTTAGTTGCCGTGATGTTGTATCAATATAGTTTCGACCAACAGATTGAAAATTATGCTAAAAAGATACGATGTAGTTTACCAGTACCTGAAAGGCCCCAACTAAATGAATGAGAACAGCAATATTAGCTATGTCAACGAGCCAAAATGGTTCCTTGAATCCGGTGAGGACATTCCCGGGAACATCGTTTCCGAAAGCAGCATAACCTATGCAACCGAGAGAAACATAGAAGATTGTTGTAACACCGATTCCATAGAAGGTAGCTCTCTTCATTGTCTGGTTCTCTGGAGGTGGTGATTTCAGTGTATCCTTGCAGCATGATGGAAATGTTAGGAAGCAAACTAGATCTACAAGCAACTTCAATTTGTTTTCTTCTTTTTTTTTAAAAAAATCCAATTTGTTTTGCAGAGAGGAAATCTATTTGCATAAATGACTCTAGAGCAATTGAACATACAACTGGGCATAGATTTTGGTAATATTGATTAAAAATGCATAGTACCTGGATTTCTATCAAAAGCATGGCATAGGTGTATGCAAATGCTATGTTTCCAAGAGCTTGCAATGCATGCCAGGTTTTGGTTGATGCAGAAACACCATCAACGCCAACTTTGACTCCGAGGACTGTCCCTCTAATTGCATGATGAGAAGCAAACTTTGCGATACACATGAACAACCCAATCAAAGAGTAAGCAAACGACATTACTGCAGCTACCACTGAGATTATTGTAATCTTCTCCAAGCTTGGGAACTGAGATAATACTACTTCGACCATGCCAAATATGATCATGTACAGAGTTCCTGAGGCACTGCATCTTGCATCATGACCCTTGTAATGGTAGCAGTTTGAACGCACAACTGCCCTGTTATATTGTTAACAGAATTGTTCAATCTTCTGTAGTGCATCATAACACAACCATTTTCTTTTAACTCATAACACATTCTCTTGATTTGGCAAAAAAAACAAAAAAGAAAAAAGAAAAGAGAGAGAGAGGAGTTTCAAGGTTCAATGAACGGAAATCACTCACATCATGCTTGTTGCAGCTGTGATAGTGTATCCTATCATAGTTCCCCATAGCATCACATATTGCACAAGACCACAAAATAACACATTTTTTGGACCTACGGAAGAAAAGTTCCATTCAATTAGTTAGAAGGGGGAAATTCTTGTATCTTAAACACTTGCTAATTTATGAACTCATTTTCTCAGCAAATACCAAGGGAAGATCGAACAACATCCATGTATGTGTAGTTCCTCCTTCCCTTTACTGGATCAGGTGTCCTGTAGCAATCTGTGAGTAGGATGGCAGTATAGTAAGTCACATAGGAGCATGCAATAAGAACAATAGGGCCTATGATCCATCCCATTTGAGCCACACTCCAAGGTAACGCAAGCACCCCAGATCCTATTACGGCAGTAACAGCATGCGTCGTTGCAGTCCACAGCGTCCCTGGATATTTTTTTTATAAAATAATTAAAATAACAGTAGTTCAACATATGATCACAGGTACTGCAAAAATAACAGCTTTTAAGCATAACAGAAGTAGAAATTTCAGCAAAAATGAACGCTTAGTAAATGACTATATTGACAGCTTTGAAGGAATTGTATTTTCTTAATTTTGGCCAAATGAATAATGTATACAGAATCTGAATGTATTCCTTCATTTTGAAGAATTTAAAGTTTAAGTGAGTTTAAGTATCTAACATGGCAATTAGACTATGTTAATTACGAATTATGATGGAGAGCTACATCTCGTATTCACTTCCATTTGGTTTGTTCATCTGATTTTAATCCTTTCTTTTGTAACATCAAAAGAATTCTACACCCGTTCATGTGCATTTTTAGAGTGTCAAAAGCTTTTGTAGAGAATGATGCCCACCTTCTTTGATCGAAAAGTTCAGAAAAAGAAGAAATTCTCATGGCTGACTAAGCATCACATTATTAGTAATTAGAGGCGAGCATTGTAAGGCATAGTTAAAAAGCTTAATGGATGATAAAGCACAAACTAGTAATGGATGGATCAAAGAAATTAAAGTGAGTGTTTTAAATGCAAAATGACAATGAATTCCACTACGAAAACACCATCACTTATATAGATATATATATCAATAATGGACCACTTCAAATGAGTATAACAGTTATTTCCCATGATCCGGTTTGTTCGTCAACTTATGGATCAGAGCACAACAGCCATATTCTAGCGCAAAGAAGATTCCACAAAGGTGGAGGGTCCCAAAATACTCATACCCAGCACTTTGGAATCCATCAACTTTCTCCGAAAGAGCAGAGAATACACTAAATGATATCCTAAAATCATGGTAATTTCCTAAAGATTCATGAGGAGCTTCTTATCTTTAAAGAAACAAGAATAGCAAGGCGGATTCTTGAGAACCTAACTCGTGGCAAACTCTTACTATTCATAGAGTAATTACACATACAAAAAACACTCGTAGAGCTAAAGGAGTAAGTTGCCATCTAATACTTGTTGAACACACACACTGAAGTAAATCGTAATCGATCGTTCTCACAATTAAAATCTGAAAACAAATGGTTGAAACTAGCGAGAGTTTCAGAAAAACAATAAACTCAAATCTTTCGACAGCCTCGAACAAAGCTGAGTTGTATGAATGAGGCAGTAGTCAAAGGGAATATTGCATACCTGTTCTTACACGATCATCATCTTCCACCGTCTCCAACTCTCCTCTCATCTTGAACAAGGAAAGCAAGAGCACTGGCCTCGTTGTCTTCACAGAGACGGTGAGGAGAAGCGAAAGCAGTTGGGTTCAGGATTTAAGGCGCGCCGGAGATTGAACCTGGCCTGCTTTCGACCTTGAATCCATTCATCGGAAGTAGCTTCGGTGCCGTTCCCACGTGTATGAAGGTTTCTGCGACATGGCTGCTGCGAGTAATGTCGCAATAAATGAAGCGGAAGAGGGCAGAGAGGAGTTGGGGCGGAGGGCCCATGCGATCGCCATGGCACGTCACGCCATCGGAACAGAGTGGGGAAGGGAAGAGGCTGTTCCGGACGAACCATAGAACAGGAATATCTGATACTCCTCCACACATCAGAACCATGAGCCCGCGAATGGTGTTGCGTGGATCGACCGAGACACGCGATCGTTACTGGATGGATTGGTGTTTGGTGTCTCAACCGAGACACGTGATTGAAACTATTGCTTTTTGCACGACGTCATATATTCAAAATTAACGGTTTTAATGTGCATACTTTAACGTACAAATCAAGTGTATACTATAACAATTATTAATACTTCTTTTTAATTTCATTTCATTATTTTTATTACTGGTTGCTAGCTTTTATATTTTCATTATACGACATAAAATGAATTAATAAACCTTCACAATAGAATGACGAATTATTTTATTATATATATATATATAGAGTCCTGATCTGCCGCGCGACGCATCCCGCACGACAGCTCCGACCCACCGCCGTCGTCGCGCCGCCGTCCGGTCACCGACGGCCGCCGGACCGGACGCATTGGAAAGCCAGCTCGCCCGCGCTCCGGCCGGGGCCGGATTGTGGCCGGAATCCGATCGGAATCCGGCCAGAAACGCAACAGAACGACCCTTGTCCGATTTCAGCGGAAATCGGTCGGATTCCGGCCGGAGACCGGCCGCGGTCGACGCGCCGGCGTCGGGCGCGTCGATCGCGGTCGGATTCCGGCCGGAGACCGGACGCGGTCGACGCGCCGGCGTCGGGCGCGTCGATCGCGGTCGGTCTCCGGCCGTGATTCGGTCGGAATCGGCCAACAATAGCTGTTGGCCGATTTCGGCCGATTTCGACCGAATTTGGCCGGATTCCGATCGAATTTGGCCGGAATACGGCCACCGGACCCGGTGCCGGCGAGTTGCGCATCCATCGCCGCCGGTCCGGTGGCCGGAGATGGCCGGACGGCGGTGAACAGCGGCGGAGAAGCGGCAAACGTCCGAGGAGAAATACTGTGCATCGTGAAAATGGACGGTCGGGATGATTCGCGCACGGGTGTGCAGGAATCAGTCGCGCGGCAGATCAATTTTCTATATATATATATATATATATATATATATATATATATATATATATATATATATATATATATGTGTGTATTTTTATTACAAAGTAGGAGGATAGAACATGGACTGGGCTATTAGATGAAAGCCCAAGCCCATATGGGAGGAGGGTTCATTAGTTGGGACCTGGAGGAGGATCCTTCCATTCGCATTCTCTTGCTCTCTCTCTAAGTGGCACCTCGTCAGCGCGGCGAATCCCACTCTCTCTCCCCCTGGCCCTTGCCGCCTCGGCCCGTCTGCCTTCATAGATTGATGAAGCTGTTCTTCGTTTTCTTTTAAATTCTGCTCTGTTCTATTCGGCCGCTCTCTTGATGGATTAATCATCAATCAAGGTTCAAATTTTTGTTTTGTGGTCAATTTGGAAGCTTAATTCTTTGGTCCTGTTTTTTTGCTGTGAAATATCATCTTTCCCTCAAAAATTGTTTGATATTGGGTATGTTGGTTGAAGAATTGTATTGGATTTTCCTGGTCTTGCAAGTATCTGGTTGACTGTGTAATGCGTAATTGTCTTTACCAAATTACAGATGTATTCTGCTTGTTCCTTCGACTTCATCTCATGATTTTCCATGGGCGTCTTTCTGAGGAGTTGATTGCTTTTTCAGTTTAGAACCGTTGGATTCGAACGTAGTTGCTTGCCCATTGTCGAGTTCATTTGTCCCTAGAGGCATAGTAGCTCTGTTAGGGTTTTTTTTTATCTGCTAATTTGCTGGCGGAATCAGGTACTCAAATCAACTATTCTTTCTTGTTAACGCAACCTTATCTCCATTCCGTGTAACACATACGCAACATCTGCCAACATTTGTTTTTAATACAATTTGACCTCTTAACACAGTGAGATTTGCTATCCTAACACCACATCATTTCTCTAACTTAAATTATGTATTTTCCGTCAAATGTCTAAGTCAAAGTTGGTCAATCACATGTTATGAGATAAATATTTCCCACATTTGAGACCTTATTTTGTATTGTAGTGATTGTTGCTAGATTGTTGGATTTTTTTTTTGAGACAATAAATTCCATTTCTAGGATTTGAATTTTTTTTGGTATTTCTTCCCCTATTGATTAGTAGCTGATTAAATGTTCCTAATCAGTATGATATGGATGGTTCACGATTTACCTAGGGTTTTATACTAATTACCAGTTCCTCTTCTCTTTGCCACAGGCGGTGGATGGTTATCAACAACCCTTCAGATTGAAGAAGCAACCCATTGCTAAGTTTAAGCATTATGAGTGGTGTTCCAAAGAGGTTGCACGAGGAGGGTGGGCATTCTACACCTCTAAAACGACCACATGAAGAACTTGTCATATCTTCCTCTCCATCTGGAAAGCCCAGCCAATCAGTTGGTAATGAATTTCACAACCCTCTTGACCATGGACAGAAAGGAAGAGTAGCAAAAGCTCAACGTTTAGAATCCCGTGAAGTTGATAAAAGATCATCTCTGCTACATCGATTGCCTTCGGCATCTATTAGTTCATTTGACCATCCAATAGCATCTGAAAACAGATTAGATTTAAAGAGAGACGTTAAGAGCGAAGGTTGGGAA
Source organism: Curcuma longa (assembly GCF_044706935.1). Taxonomy (NCBI): domain Eukaryota; kingdom Viridiplantae; phylum Streptophyta; class Magnoliopsida; order Zingiberales; family Zingiberaceae; genus Curcuma; species Curcuma longa. Next base: position 28,609,944 of record NC_133871.1, read on the forward strand.
GACAAAGAACATAGAATGGATAGAGGTGATTTTAGAAATGATACAAAATTTGAGAAAGACTATGTTGTAACTAATGCTCATTCGAATTGGAAAGATAGTAAAGAGCATCACAGGAGTAGAAAATCTGCAACTGAAGGTTTGAATTCATGGTCTGGATCTCGGAGTGGTTTACAAAGTGCTAATGAGCTTACAAAGGATCTGATAGCAGCTGAGGAGCGCTCTGTTGAAACACTCGACACAATTGGAGATAACAAAGTAGATCAGAAAGTTGAAGAAAAATTCAGAGATAAGGACAGGAAAACAAAGGAAAGAGAAATTGGTGAAAAGGACAAGGATAAAAATGATTTCCAGAACAATATACAGCTTGGTGGTGCTAGTGATGAACGCAAAGATCTGCTGAGAGAAGAGAGAGACATTGAAAAATTGGAAAGGGAGAGGAAAGATTTGCAGAAAGATAAAGAATGGAATATGAAGGATACTTTGAAGAGAGAATCAACTGTAAATGAAAAGGATAATTTTCAAGCTGAAAAGGAGATCATGGATGGTTCTGTCAGAAGCTTTGAGCAGGATAACACTACCTCTGAACCTAAGAGAGGAAAAGTTGATAGCTGGAAAATTCATGATAAGGACATGAAAGAGAAAAAAAGAGAAGGGAATGGAGAACTGGGAGAGAGACAGGAACAACGTGGTAAGCATCAGGACAAGGAAGGAAATGATAGTATTGCAGAAGGAGATGGGACTACAGAGAAAGAGAAGGAAGCTTTTGGTGGTCTTCAACAGCGCCGGAGACTGCGGTCAAGAGGAACTCCTCAAACACCTCAACGTGAAGCTCATCCTCGATCTAGAGCACGTGATACTGATGGGTATGCTTCAATGTCTTCTGTGTGTCTGTAAACTCTATCGCAGAATATCCTATCTGTATTCTTTTCTCCATTTTCTTTATGGCGTGCCTATTTTTTAGATCTGAAAGCAGTTTGTTTGATTTTTGTTTTTTTGCAATTCTTGTTGGTTAACAGAAAAATCTTTGTTCACACCAGTTTCTTATTCCACCATTGCTAATTAATTTTCAGTAAACTTGGTTTTGTCCTTTTGCTCATAACTTCTTTTTGCTTATTCACTATGGCTGATTAGTTATGGAATGACTCACTTGGCATTGACCTTATGGAAAATTAACGTCTTGGTTTTGAAGATGATCTGATTTGATTCTTGTGGATATTTAGCCCAAGTGTTTAAGCTAATTAGTTATTGCATAGTTGGTTGCTTAAAAAGAGCAGTTAAGCATCTGTTCTTCTCTAATCAGTTAGTTACTGTGTCATAATTCTGTTTTGTTCCAAGTGTCCAATAATATTATCTAATTCTGATGATTTTATTTGTTCCTGTTCCCTCTTCCACCTTGTACTATCATTTGTAATACTTCGTACACATTGATGCTTATAGTATATGCAATTTCATGGCAGAAATGTTTCTTAATGATGTCTTTATTGCGTTGATGAGCCTCTTTGAACCTTTGTTCCTTTCATCATGGTTGTTTTTTTCTGATCCCAAATAGTTGGGAGTTGGGACTTATGGTTTGTTGTTGCTTATAGGATTGTGTAATGAATTGGTCATTATCATTGAGTTTTTTATTACTTCATTCACTGGCTACCTTTACAGGCCTTGGTTTTTTCCCCTCTTAACGGACTGTAATTCTTCATTTTGTTTGTTTCATCTTATTGACATAGTGTACTACTTTTCCACTTGAAGTTTGTAATTAAGAATTTGAGTCTTTTTTTTTTTTGTCACGGGTATTTAATTTTCCTTTGGTTTAATTTTTATTTTTGCTAAGCCATCGCTAACATGTATATTTTTTTCTTGTTTTTCATTTTGCAGATCTCAAGGTCAGTTTCATTCTTTTTGTTTATGGCTTTTAATTTTGGCGACTCACTATCTGGTTGCCATTTGGTGCAAATTGGGGAGTTTTGCTGAACTAGAGTCACTCGTTGCTTCAGAATTAGTGAATACAACTTTATGTCCAGCATTTATTTATCTTTTTTATTTTCATGCTTTTGTAGCCTCTGACTCCATTATACAGCATGACTTAAGTATTCACCAAGGATATTATGAGGTGCCCCTTTTGAAAATTAATGCAACACCCGGTGGGACAGATGTAGAGAATATCAATTTTCATAAACTCTATGTGTCATGTCTGTTTTTCCTTTAATATTTGATCCAAATATGCACTGAATTTCATCTAATTTACCCATTTCTTTACTGTTTTTAGGTTTTAAAACTATTTTTCTCAAGGTTTGAACTTCTGTTTTTATTGACATGAGAATATCAAAATTAGTTTGTGCATTTATTCATTTTTTTTAATGATGGTCTATTTGTTTGATTCAGTGTTCAATATACGCCATAACATATTCCTTAAGTTATTGTTAAGGTTTAAACTTGAAGTTGGCAATCTATGTTGTCTTTGCTTCTGTTTGATCTGGTTTTTTCTTAGTTTAATTAATGCTCCACTTGGACCTAGTATCTTGTTTTATGTGCTGCTAATGCTAACTGGCCATCGGTTTTGATTACATTTCTGTGGTTGCATACTCTTCATTGGTGACTTTATTGATTTATTCTGCATAATGGTTCTAGGTATTTCTTAACAGCTTACATTATTCCCTTGACTGCTCTCTCCCCATTTTTTGTTTTGCCTTTCTACCTGTTGGAAATTAATTTAGTCTGGTTACTGAAAAACTAATATACATTTGATTTGCCTCTTGAATATATAATGCATTATTGTTTTGGGTAGAGATTGGCAACTTGTATATCTAAGGAAATAGAGTCAATAAAAGAGGGATGTCTTGTGAATGTGATATCTTCAGAAATACCTGACCTAGCATCTTGCTTGTGCAAGGTTTTGTATTTGCAATTCTAGCAACAATGGAATTCAATTATACCGGAATCAGTAATTTACTTCTTTGATTCATGTTTAAAATTTGTGCTTCCTTTTAATTAGTTGAAAGCTGATGTGTTTCTAACCTTTTCAAAATTTACCTCCAGCTTTAGCCTCCTTCCATTGTTTTTATTCTGCTAAATACCTCCCCTTCATTTATGAATTTATTAGTATTTTGACCCACTAGATGGTAAAATATGCATAGATAAAGCAAATTATATACTGGACTTCTCCTTTAGAACATAAATTGTTGCAATTTTTGGACATCAGACTTGCTTTTCTGTCTTTCTCATGTGCTGTCCTTCCACTACAGGAAAATCTGATGCTTCTGCAATAGTCTATAAAGCAGGTGAGTGTATGCAGGAACTTATGAAGTCTTGGAAGGAATTTAAAGCATCTCAGGATGTACAAAATGACAACATCTTGCAAGATGGCCCGACTCTAGAAATTCGAATACCTGCAGAATATATAACTTCCACAAATCGACAAGTAATAAAGCAATCCCTTTTTAGGCTTCATATCGTTAACCCTTATTTGTCTCAATTGTATAGTTTGTCTACATGAACGTATCTCTTTGCAAGGCTATATTATTAATAATATTTAAATTAATCCAATTATCTTTTATTGAGGATTATTGTTTTTATCTGGGTTCTGAAATTCAGGCCACCAGTTAGAAGATAAATCAACTAAATTTAATATCTAGATAAAAACACACACCAGAACAATTCATTACCAGAATAGTGAAATGTTGGTAATTTTTATTTCTTTACTGAATCTCTACCTTCCCAAAAACGATTACTGCAGAAGCATAAATACCAATCAAATCAGTGATTTTTTTTGTTCTATGATTATTTAAGAAAATAACTGTCAATAAATAATCTTGTGATTTGCCACAAAGGAATCAAGCAGTATATAGTGTATGCTATATATTCTTTGAATAAGGCCTCCAATTCAAAACTGGATCAAATAATTCAGTGCAGATGAAGAATGACATCATTAAGTATGAACAATCAGTTCAGTCAATGAATGTAATGTAACACAAGTAACTCCCTGCAGGTGAAAGGTGCTCAGCTTTGGGGTACAGATATATACACAAATGATTCAGATCTAGTCGCTGGTATATTTTACTGCTCCATTGTGGGATATTTATATTTTTGAATTTTGTATTCTTGGAGATTTTCTGAATGGCTATTATTGGTCAGTTCTAATGCACACTGGTTATATCTCCACATCATCTCGTCCACCACCTGGCATTCAAGAGTTACGTGTAACAGTTCGAGTTCTACAATCACAAGAATGTAAGTATAATGGGATAAAAGCATTCTTAGGAATTAGGATCCTAATATATGATATTCAATGCTCTGGGTTCTTGATTCTTGAATGAGTTGGATTACCCTCAGTAGATCTTTTTTTGATAGTTTAACAGTGCAAAATAACTACCCTGAATTCAGATTTAAGTTAGGAAGCCTGAGTACTACATCAGGTCTAGAAGTTCTGCTGCTTTATTTCTGGTTGTCAGTGATGAGTTGTTTGGCCACCTTCTAATTTAAAGTTGCTTGTGTTTGTTTTTATGGCTAGTTCACCATGTTTCTATGGCCATGTTGCATTACATGCATTTTGTACTTCTTCTAAGTGTTTTCTTTTGATTTTTTGCTTTAGATTGATGCTTGAAGAATGTTTGCTCTATCAAGAGCTACATTTTTTTAAAAAAACTAAAATCATTCTTTATTTACGAACTTGTTACTTGCAGCTGTACTACTATTGTACGTTTTATCTGTGACTATTACATTTCTGCAATTAGAATACTTCTTTGCGTGTTATCCAATAAGTTGCTTTTCCCTCTTCCTTATTACAGGTTATACCTCAACTTTACGAAACAATGTACGTTCACGGGCATGGGGTGAAGGAATTGATTGTAGTTTTCGTGTTGAGCATTGCTGCATTGTGAAGGTATGTATCTTTCCTGACTGATTTTCTTAAGTTTCATGCGCTCCTGAAAATTCATTGTCATTATCAGTCTTGTTTTCTATTTATGCTTTAGAGGGCGCACGTCTAGAATAATTTATGATTGGAATGCTTCTTACTTGCATTTTAATGAATTTATATTGCATATATCTCATCTGACTGTTTCTCATTTTAATGTGGTTATCTCTGATGACAGAAATGTGGTGGGACAATTGATCTGGAACCTCGACTTACATATACATCAGCAGTGGAGCCAACAATAGCTCCAATATCAGTTGAGCGTACGATGACAACAAGAGCTGCAGCTTCGGTAGTACAATTATCTCTTCACAAGATTTAATATACACCCTGAAAATTCACTTTCATAGTAAAAAAATACTAATTGTTTATATCATTATCTACAATCTATTAAAGCAATTGACATTTTTTTATTATCCTTTTTTTTTAAACTTTTCAACCACTGATATTAAATGCAAATCCATAATATGCTGTATAGTGTAGAAGTTTATTAGATATATTAACAGATGAATTTTACAAATTGTGTTCTGTGGAATGTAGAATCTAACTGTTAATAGATGTGATCCAACCAAAATGATAGCAGCTTAGGTGGTGGCATCCCTTTCAAACAAGGGTCAAAAGTCCTCCCAAACTTGGACATGTGGGACTAAAATGAGCCTCCTAGCTCTTCAGTCAGCCTCAGTTAGGTAGGAGGTAAAACTATGGAAATCATGTTGTTACGGATCCATTTCTAGCAAGATCCATGACATTTCTTCCTTCCCAGATCTAGCTGTTCTTATGCTAATCCCATACTCAATACCCATGTGGAAGGAGTGCTGGTTCACATACCAATATATTATGAGCCCCCAATTGAACCAAAATTGATAACCTTGGCATGACATTCCCTTCGCGTAAGATCCTCAAGGTCTTCCCAAATTGTCCACGGAGTGTTCGAGAGCGATCCTGTTAGCTCTTCACCTTAGCATCTGAAACCTGGTTGTCGACCATGTCTTCGCAGACCTGCTTCTAGCAATGTCTATGACACTAACCCAATCTAACCTTCTACCCACTATCTTCCTACCATATGGTATTGTTAACACAAAGTCTAACCTTGAACATAGATAACAATCTCAATCATAATCTCATCAGAACGATCATACAACATTAATATTCTATGTTGGTTTAATTATTTAACATTAATATACTATTTCACCCCTAAGCTGAATTCCAATCATATAGATTTAGGAGTCCTCAGGTGACAATGATCTTAATTTCTAGTCTCAATCACAGCCCTTGGTAGTTCACTTAATGCAATTCCCTTCAGATACTCATATGTCACTAGGGCATATAGTACCTTTTCAAATCAGACATATGGTTTTAGCATGTAGACCATAAAAAATTAAACTACCTCCCTGTTTCGCACAGTTGTTTCTTTAATGGTTGTAAAACTTTCGTAATTAGATTGTAGTTTCTGAATATCTAAAAATAAATTTCATATGGTAGAAAGTGAATCATAAGATTTTGGATTTCTCCTTTGTGTTATTCAATTTACTGTGTATGGAAGCTTGATGGATCACTCCTTGATCTTGATAGTTTTTCTATTATTTTCTTTTGCAGAATGCTTTGCGTCATCAAAGATTTGTTCGAGAAGTTACTATTCAGTACAATCTTTGCAATGAACCATGGTAATTGCAATTTCAATTGTCATGTCAATACTAAAGAAATATTTGCTTCTCTCCATATTTAAGGTAGATAGTTTACGGGCTTTTTAAAAAAATCTAAGTAACTTGTTCATCAAGTTTACTTCAGAATTTATTCGCTGATATTGCCTTTTCAGGTATTTGTCTCTACACATCATCATAATCAGCAAGGCCATATCGAAAGTAATATTCAAATCATATTTATCTGTATACATAAAAACAATAAAATATTAATATAAATGTATTTTAGATAAAAGCATGAAAACTAGATATTATGTTATAAGGGCGCTCTGGAAATATAAACTATGCTACCACCGACAAACTGCAGAATTTAAAGTGAGAATCAATTTGCCAATTTCAAACAATGAATTAACCATAATCAAGAGTTAAACTGTCTGTCTAACTTTTCTTATTTAGCGTTATCTTGAAAATCTTAGAATATGCATCATTTGAAAATTTCAGAGTTGCAATTTGTTTAGTCACATTGAAGCATACTACTTTACACCACTGTTATAACCTAATGACAGACATTTGTATAATGAAATATAAAAGATTCCATATAAACAAGCAGTGAGGCTTTTCTTCCTTTCTCTGTGTACAGGGTGTCAGAGCCAATGGTGAGGACCTGAATCCTCATCATTGCTCCAATTTGGGAGCAAGATTATGTAATTATGATCTTTCAAGGAGGATCTGATTCATCTATGATTTGCATATTTGTATAAGATTTGTGTTATTTGATAGATAGTCAAGTATTCTTCTTACTGAGACTGTTTAATTATAAATTGAACTTGTGTACAATTAATGTTCTTGCTTTCCCCTCTTATGGTGCTCTTGTGAAATTGGAGACGCCGATGTGGTTGTTCATGCTAAGGAGTTGTATAAACCTCATGTTTTAAATAAGTTATCCTGTGCTTCTTTTGATACAATGTCACAAGTCCCCTCAAGCTCAGAATTCTCCATTTGCACATCACCTGTTTTCTTCTTGCAAGCAAAGGTTGGAATCCGCCAACCTAGCGGCCCCACACGATCGGCCCCCCGACCATCTGTGAGGAGGTAAATCACGGTGAATGCGGGACTGGTCAGGACATGTTGGTCGTGGGTTTTGTACATGGCAGATTTTGATATTATCGCAATTGCTACCAATGACCCTCGAACCGCCGACCTCTTCTTGCAAGCATACATGTCCTGACCAGTTGACCCCGCCCGTGGGGGCACCTGTTTTCTAGTTTCATGCATAATGGTACTGACTTGCTATTTCTTATTTCTGTGAGTGCATGATGCAGCCTTTACCCCATTATTTCCCCTGGAATGATTTCTTTCTTATGTTCCTTAGGCTGAAATACACAATTAATATTGTTGCTGATAAGGGTCTCAAGAAACCTCTTTATACTTCTGCACGATTAAAGAAAGGAGAAGTTTTATTTTTGGAGACACATTTCAACAGGTGTGCTTATTGCCACATTGCTTTCTTATATTGTTTCCTTTATCATATCAAATGGCAATAAATTACTTTTAAAAGATGTGCTTGATAAGTTTTCATACTCGTAAGATGTCTGATAACCTTGTTTTCTACTCCCTTATTCTTTGCTCGTTAAGATTATTGTTGTTATCTGGGACTAATGCAGCTTTTGTTGTTGTTGGTTAGGATTTGGGATCATTGCTGACTAGATGAAAAATACCTCATCGAGGAATTTAATGTTTTTTCTGTAAAACTTGGTAGTTTCCTGATGAGATGATGGAATTTCATTTGTTGCACTATTTGTGCACGCTTGTCTGTTTATTATTTTATGGAATACAGTTAGTGGAGTCTATTGCTTTTGATAAAACAGTTTATCTGGATGAAACTCTTATAATCTGATGGAGAATGCTGAAAGTTAATTAGCAATATTATTGGATAGAAATTTACTTGAAGCAGAAAAAGATAGAATTGACCAAGTTGGAGAGAGTTCCAACAAATAAATTAGAGAATTTACTTTATAATTATACATAAGTTCAGTTACTTTTGGCAACATAGCCATTTCTTAACTTGCGACCTCCTTGTTGCAGATATGAACTTTGTTTTAATGGAGAGAAGGCCATTCCATCCACTTCTCAAGCAATAGATTTTGAGCATGAGAAACTACAAAACCATGGTTGTTTGCATGTTCCAAATGGAGATAGAAATTCCACAGAACGTGAGACTGTTATTGATGTATTTAAGTGGTCCCGCTGTAAAACGCCATTGCCTGAGAAGCTTATGAGGTCGGCAGGAATCCCCTTACCGGGGGAACATCTAGAGGTACTACTAATTAATCAAAGATAACCTTTTAGGGTTATACTGCTAAGATTTCTTTTCAAAACTCAAATCCGCTTTGAAAACATTGTTCCTCGACAACAACTCGTTTGCTCCTCTTTGTTTTTTGCTCAGATATTGTATGATAGCTTGGATTGGGAGGATATCCAGTGGTCACAAACTGGAGTTTGGGTGGCTGGCAAGGAGTATCTGCTTGCTCGAGTACATTTTCTATCTCCAAATTAGTAGTGCATTATATGATATAACTAGAATTCTTTGTAACAAGTAGTGCATGCATGTATGTTTATATTGCCTAGCGCGTGCCCCTTTGTACCTCCCCACTGGCAATTTAAATTTACGTAGCACCAAGAGTTTGTGTTCTCCCTAACACACATTACTTATTTTTGTGTCGATGTATTATTTTTACTAGATTATTAACAGTTGCATTGATGGTTTTTCAGTAGTAAATTTATGACTAAGTGGCAGTGGAGATATTCACAAAAAGGCAGATTTTAAAATAATTTAAGAATTGACTAGTTTATGTGCCATTGGAGATATTTACAACAACAAAAAAAAAGAGATAATTCCCTCTTGGTCATGCCATAGAGACTGGAAAAACAAAACTTCTCCTATCTTTCTGTCTTATTTGTCGCTTTGAGACGATAAGCTTTCACTTAAAAGGAGAAATTGAGACGGGCCTTTAATTCGGTGATAGGGACAACGGACTTGTGACTACTGTTCATGTCCTTATATGTCCCATAGATCTCCATGGTTGGATAAGAATGCAATATCTGTATAAGATCCGCCGACATGTATAAATACATATATTTTCTAATAATGATTTTTTAATTTATCCTAATCAGGCTCGCTGTCTTCTTTCTCTTTGTAACATCTTTGAAGAGCAAACTGTTAGCTCAACTCTTTGAAGACATTCAAACACATTGTGGAGGTGACGCTGAAGAACACAAATTGGAAAAAGATGCACTGAGGTAATTGTAAACACCTGGAAGTAAATGCAGAATTACCTTCACTGCCGCAAAGTTCTATTAGCAAAGTCTAATAAATGATCCTTACAGATTAATTAACAATTAAATATCTCCCCATCAATTTCAGTTTTGATTAAGAGTATAGCTGTAAATGAATTATCAAATTTCCTGTTCAAACCCAAAATTATTGCAGTTCGCTTATTAAATAAATAAATTTTAATAATACAAGTCTAATTAAGGAACAAAATATCAACACCTACTAACCAACTCATTATGATCTCCCAAACTTGTCGTCGTCCCAAAACAAACAGTTTGGTAATTGGCCCATCGAATTAAAAGGAAACCAGTCGAATCACTTTTAAGAGGTACGTTTGGATGTTTTGCCCATAAATAATTTTAAAACGATAAGAAGTCGGTCAAGGACTCTGGACTCGGTGTCACGGTGAAGGTCGCGAATTAAACATTCTTTCCTGGGGACCCCTCCCTGTCACCCGACGATCTACCCTTCCACCAGGTAACTCCACAGCTAGAAAAAGGGAACCCCTGAGCTGAACAAGAAGTACTGTGTGTTCTTCTTCCCCACATCCTGCGCCATTCAGCATCTGCCTCTTTTCTTCCTCTCCGCAACACTATTCTTTCAGCATTGGTCAGCTTATTTCTTCTCTTTTTTAAAAAAAAAAATTTGTATCTCTTAGTTCTGTCATTTTCCCTTGAATTATATGATCTCTTCTTTCAAGAGCTCGGGCTACATCCTTCTAGATTTCTGAAATGTATGTTAATACTGCGTCGTTGCATGGCTCCATTATTTGGAAGCCTGAGGGATTGTTCCGTGTCTCTCACACGTCGTAGATCGGTTTCCATTTTTTTCACCTCTGATTATTGTCATTTTCTTGTTTGTACCTTCCATAATCTGATCGCTGATGAAGATGATAACGTTCCTGCTACTGAAATTGCGTAGATGAAGCCTTCTCGCATCTCAGCTTGATATCATGAAAGGACTCGTTGTTTCTTCCATTGCAGAAGCCCGGCAACGCTCGCCGACCATGGAGTAAGTTTTATCAGGATTGCTCATGTTTTGTTTTGTTTTGTGTTCTTTGCTTGTTTTCTGCATGCTTGCTTTAGTTATTAGTGATCATGTATTATCCAAAAGAATTGATACATTACCATCATAAGATTTGATGGTTCCATATGGTTTGAGCCATTGAGAAGCGGGGAAGCAAGCATCCACAGGGCTCCCTCGAGAGATTAAATTGGTCGTAAAGGGGAAGAAAACAACTGGGAAAATGGTCCTGAACGTCTAGAGGGATCATTCTGCCAACTTTCTATCACAAATTAAGGTCGATGATAGATGTGTTTTTATTTATTAGCAGTGTAAATTTGTGTTGATCGAACGACCCGCCATTTTTGTCTTTCCATTAGCAGGAGTCTCGTGCAGAAGCTAACCACTTATATTTTTTCCCCTCCCCCTCTTTTTGCTTAGCTTGTTGCAACTTGCAAATGATAAATATGAAGGTTACTTTATGATGATTATGGTTGAGGATTCAGATGTTTTCTCTACTCACGTTTCCTATAAAAAGATGACACTCTTTCTTTCTTCTCTCTTTTTGAGACTTGAGAGGAAGTCATCTCCAAATTATCCTTCCTTGGTAATTCTCAAGGAAGATAAACAACAGAGAAGCTCTGCTAAAAAGACCAAGTTCTTAAATACTGGTCTAGCGAACTGATCTCAGGACAGCTCTCGGATCACATACATATTTGACTTGGAATCGGTCCTTCTCAAAGACAAAGAAACCTCTGCTACGCAACCAGAAAGCTGCTAAATTTTCTTGTCTATCTCCTTTCACAGCCAATGAGCTAGCACCTTATACCTTATACAAAGAGGACAAATTAGAAACATTTCTTGCTGAAGGATCACACTTTGAATGCCTTCCGAATTGATTTAGCAGGACCATTAAGTAATTTGATTTCTGATATCTGCTTGGTTCATCAGTGACGATGCAGGCAGAAGAAAGCCGACCAAGTCGAAAGGTCTCAAGTTTGCAGACAAGTGCAAGATCCTAAGCCACGATAGGTATTGTTCAGCCTGCAAGTTCGAGACTTTGAAAACGGCAGTGCTCATCCTCACTTGTTGCACGGTTTTGACTCTTGTTTTCTTCCCGACGATACGTAAAGCTCCCGGTTCCAGGTTCACTTTATTCGTTCTTCTTCTTCCCAAGAGTTTTTCTTTTTTTCTTTTTGAATCGATTAGAATCTAAAATGGCTGTGAACTTTGCATGGTAGATCGCGGTTTGTGGATGCCGTAGAGATGTGGCAAACAACAGCAACTGACCCTCGTTACATATCACACTTGGATATCGAATGGAATCATTTATCAACCATACTACAAGATCTTAAACCAAGAGATGGAAATCTCAGAGTTGGATTGCTCAATTTCAACATTACAGAAGCTAGAATTTGGCAGCATGAGCAGCCTAAAACAGAGGTTTCATTACTGCACCTGGACTACGCGGACGCGAGCATCACGTGGGACGTTCTGTATCCAGAATGGATCGACGAGGAAGAGGAAAACGAAGCGCCTTCTTGCCCATCTCTCCCCGAGCTCCAAGCGAAGAAGGGGTCGAGTTTCAATCTGGTGGCCGTCAAGCTGCCTTGCGACAGGTCGCGGAGCTGGAACAGGGACGTAGCGAGGCTACACCTGCAACTCTCAGCGGCGAAGCTGGCCTCCGGGAAGTCTCCGGTCAGTGTCCTTATTCTCACAGAGTGCCTTCCAATTCCGAATCTCTTCTCCTGCAAGGATCTCGTCAGGCGCAAGGGAAATCTCTGGCTGTACGAGCCTGAGCCAGCAACACTGGAGGAGAAGCTTCGGCTTCCAATCGGGTCATGCGAGCTCGCCATCCCGTTCGAGGCAAAAACGCGGGTGTACACCGAGGTGGGATGGCGGCGGGAGGCGTACGCCACCATCATCCACTCCGCAGACCAGTACGTTTGCGGAGCCATCGCGGCGGCTAAAAGCATCCGCTTGTCAGGATCCGCTAGGGACCTCGTCATCCTGGTCGACGAGACCATAAGCGGGCGCGATCGGGCCGGGCTGGAATCCGCGGGGTGGAAGGTCCGAACCATTAATAGGATCCGCAATCCGAAGGCGAAGCGCGACGCGTACAACGAGTGGAACTACAGCAAGTTCCGGCTGTGGCAGCTGACGGAGTACGACAAGGTGGTCTTCCTGGACGCCGACCTCCTCGTCCTCCGCAACATCGACTTCCTCTTCGCGCTTCCGGAGGTGAGCGCGATCGGGAACAACGCCACCCTGTTCAACTCAGGGGTGATGGTGGTGGAGCCGTCGGAGTGCACGTTCCAGTGGCTGATGGACAACATAGAGGCGATCACGTCGTACAACGGTGGCGACCAGGGGTACCTGAACGAGGTCTTCACGTGGTGGCACCGGGTGCCAAGGCACACCAACTACCTGAAGCACTTTTGGGAGGGCGACACGGAGCAGAGGAAGGCGAGGAAGGATAGGTTATTCGCGGCCGACCCGCCGGTGTTGTACGTGGTGCACTACCTGGGGCTGAAGCCGTGGATCTGCTACAGGGACTACGACTGCAACTGGGACATGCGGATGTTCTGGCGGTTCGCCAGCGACGGGGCGCACGCGACGTGGTGGAGAGTGCACGACACGTTGCCGGAGGAGCTGCAGAGGTTTTGCCTGCTACAGACGAGGAACAAGGCCTTCTTGGAATACAACCGGAGGCAAGCGGAGAAGGAAGATTACCCGGACGGGCACTGGAGGAGGAACATTACGGATCCCAGATTGCATATCTGCACGGAGAAATTCTGCAACTGGCGGAGCATGCTGGTTCATTGGGGCGACACTGACGCGTATCCTCGATCATCCAAACCCAGCTTGTGATCAGAAATTGGATTTGTTTCTTGATGTGTCAGAAGGAGAAATCGATTGATATAGCATTTCTTGTACCTTGAAAGGCATGGAAGACCATCATCAATTCTTTCTATTTCAATGGATTAATTCTTCATAAGCATTTATTTCTTCATTTCACTTTGTAAACTTCAGATTTTTTTTTTTCGAAATGTTTTCACCCATGAAAGAACCCATGCAGGGACCGACCAAATCAAGCAAGTAAATCAATTGATTCTCCATGTAAAGACAGTCGCAAGCTGCCTGTCTGATCTGGTTCTCCATCTACTTCTTGCAGTTGCAGCAATAATATTAGTACGTGTCTCCTGTTGAAACCAGAGAAATTATCAACTACATATTTCAGAACCAATCTGAACTCGGTTCCAGTAACAGTAATAACTAACTATACACTTACACTGAATGATGAATCAGTATTTCCATGGATGTAAAGGCGTCGTAACAGATTGAGCCAAGTGAGATAGCTCAGAGTTTTTGGTCATGTATTATTTCAGAATTTTAATGCACAGCATGTAGATTAACCTCTTAGATTTCTGTACTGATTGTCTCTAGAAATGATTTAAGAGAATCAGAGACAATAATTTCCCCCGTATCATGAATCTCACTCACCTTCCCTTTCATTTGTTTGTTCCTCCTCTACTTTTCCACCCTAATAATCACGTTGTCAGGGACATGTGGCAAAATGAAAGGAACATCAAGAAATTAGAAAAATGATTTATCCAAATCCAGCCTGTTCCTGTTGGAATATCGAACATTTTGTTTTATGATGAATATATCTGTCCTAATTACTCCAGCTTGCATCACCAATCAAGGTCTTATTTTTTCATTAATTAAAATCGTTTTTTTTCATAGCAATAATCAAGATAAAACCAATGGATATTTATTTACTTTTTTTTTCCAAAAAGTTTCGCTGAAGTTTCTTCGGTCACTCAAGTTATCAAATCAATCAGTTTTACGAAATAATGGAAGAAAATTTAGTTTTTTAAACAAGAGAAAGTTATAATTTAAACATTTTAAAAGATAGAGGTTGAGTTTGAGCATTTTAGTAGAACTTATTGGAGCAACTGCAGCAGTTTTCCACGTATTATTCAATTTACAACTAGAAAATCCTGTGTTCTTTCGCTTATATAGAGTTCTCCATTGCTGTAAGCGTCGCCCGATGGCAGCTCTTTCCTTATTCTACTCCTCGAAATAAGACAAAGTAGCAAACTTTTCAAATCAATATGTTCTTCTAGTTTCGATCGAGTAAAAAAATTAGCAGAACGGCAGCGAGGGAGTAGTTCACTAAGATCCGGATTCATGCAATAGTTGTTAATTGACAATTAAGAAAAGAGTAGACGAGTTGTGACTATAAAAAGCTCGCGAGCATTTCCATGTTCTTCATATCAGTTCCAGAGAGAAAAGGCAGCAACCTCAAGTGTTCTTCACAGTAAAGTTGCTAAATTGTTTGAAGAAATGTCGAGCACGGTCGGTCAAGTCATCAAATGCAAAGGTCTCTTTGCTCTCCTTGTTTCACAGGTTTTTCTAGCGAAATTCCCCTCAAAACTCATCTTATTTGTGCTTCACTGAACAAATATGCATTTATTTCTTGGATAGCTGCTGTGTCATGGGAGGCAGGAAAACCTTGAACTTTTTCTAGAATCTTGTTCTTGGAGAATGTTATGTTTGTCTTGAGTTGATCTCAACCTATTTAAGCTTTTGGTTTCGGTTTCTTACAGGGACAAAAACCGATGTTTCCTCGAATCTTTGCCCATGAAGCTGCAGGGTACTACGAAATCTCAGTCCCTTCTCATAGCTACTTCTATCGTTAAATTTCAGTATTTATTTATGTTGGAGCATTGCAGTTTCATAGTGATCAGAAGAAAACAAGAAAAATAAGTTTATCAACCTGATTTGGTCTGAATTTTCTCAAATTTTGCTCATTTACCACTTTCTTGATTCCTTTTCCAACAAATCTTGTACAAATAATTAATTGTCCACTACATTGGCCATGTTCATTGTGATATGCATTAATTCTTGCTAATGAGATTCGAAGAAGGTGAATACAAATTATATTTGCTTTGACAAGCAGTAGTAGAGAGGCTTGAAAGCTCAAAACATGTATGTATTTGCGGGCTCATTAAATTAAATTAAATTTGAAAAAAAAAATTGAGACTTTTTTGATAATTTTGCCGAATAAAATTATATTGCCAATATTCGATTTGTTCGAGTGGCGCCGCATGCGGAAGTCGGCACTTAAGTTGTGATCCGAGTCGCTTCTCTTAATAAGAGACTGATGTTCTGCTTCGTATCACGCGATGTAGTATGTAGATGCCCACCCTGTCAACGCGCACGCACCGCGGAAGAAGGCAGTCGAATCCAAGGAAAGCAGAAGATAAAGCTTCCCCTATCCCTAATTCTTATCGTTTTCGCCGTCGCCGCCCGGCATTGACTTTTGCCAGAGCGGTAATGGCGCAATCCGGCAGTCACGATTCAACCCCTGCACGCAGATCCCCCACCCTCCACCGCTCGCTGTGCTGTTCCTTCGCCCCCTTCACACGAAGTCCCGACTGGCCGCCGCATTTGGATCGTCGTCCCAACAAGTACCCGCCGAAGCCGTCCTTCTCAGGCTCCTTTCATGGCTCTCACTCCCCCGGAACCGGAAGCAAGCTTGGTCTCGGCATCATCGACCCGTTCCGCCGTATCCGTTCCCCTGGCAGGGTCTCGCCCATTAATTCCGTTGACCCCTTTGAGCCCCTGCCGGAGGTAGCCGAATCGGTTCCCGGCATTTCCTCCGTCTCCCAGCCAGAGCGGCCAGATCCAGTCCCAAAGAAGGTGCCTTTGGCATCGGAGAACCCGGTAAAGGACAATGTGGTTTGCCTGAGGAAGGGAAGAATGGATTTCTGTCTTATTTTGAATGGGAAAGATGGGAATTCATTGGTGCTGGAGCTGGATCCAGCGGTACTTTGTGAAAACAGTGCCTTTTTCAAAGGGAAGCTTCTGGATTCTAGCAGGAAGCTCTCGGATGCGGGTGATGTTTCATGGAAGATTGAGGTTTCTGGTTTAGACAATGTGGATGTTTTTAAGGAAGCAATCGAGCTCATGTACGAGAAGGATGCGGTTAGGTGGCTTACCAAGGCAGGGGTCTCTAGAGCAATTGACATTCTTGAGGTGAGAATGTGTCGGTAATTTTTTTTTTATTCTTCTTTATTCAGGTATTACTTTTCCACTGCATTTCCAGTATGTTTTTCAAGTGTTGATCCGATACTAAATTTATTACTCTTGATAGCACGATGAGTGTTTGAACTGAATGGAACTTCCACATTTAGCAGCTTCAGCAGAGTTATTTTCTTAAGCATTTTGTTAGGGAGTACAAGGATCCCTTCAAATGAAAATTGTGGTGTTTCCTTAGAAGAAATGTAAATAGAAATTTACTCACATTGATACATTTTTTAAGAATAAGAAGCAATGTATTGCTGAAAACTACATGACCAAAAAATCTATTAAAGGAAATCTTTCTGATATTTTTTTTTCTACTTTCTCAGGCATGACATAATGGAAGAAAACAAACCTCAATGACGTCCTTCTCTACCCCTTATATTAAACTTCAACCTTCAAACATAGGACAATAACAGTAACAGTGAGTCCCAACTATTTGGAGCCATATTTATGGATTTTATCACTCCATTGAGCTCTAATTAAGAATTATAATTAGTGATGTCTTATATCTTTCCAGTCACTTTTAATTATATCAGCTTAATTTAGTTTCGTTCATTTTATCATCTGTTGGATTTATTTAATTACTTACTGCTTTTTTCCCTTCCTCTTTTAGCATTCTTGTTAATTAATCTTATATTATCTTAGCATTCTTGCCTCTACCACACTAATTTTTTGTGCGCTTTGTTTCTTACTTGCTCATTGCTCTGATCCATTAAGTATGACTTGTCATGGTACAATCTGAAAAATTTTTCTTAGTTTTAATGGTGCATGACAAGCATACAAACTCCAGAAGCACCTTGCCATTATAATCATCCATTTTTTTTCGATCCATCTTGTTAAATAATAGATTCAATGTATTTAAAACTTAAGGATTTCTTTTCACCCATCTGAACTGTGTAGTCACATTTTATTTTGCATTGTTGAAGCAATATTTCATACATTTTGTTCTAATTCTACTTAATATAGAACATTTAGTTTCTAACCTTTTTCTTGGCCATTCAAGCTTCAGGCTTATTCTATTTACTCTCTCATCAATTAGCACAATATTGTTTGCAAATAGCATATACCAAGGAAATTTATCTAACATATATTTAGTAATTTTATCTAGTACTAGTATAAGGGGAAAAATAGAGATTTAATACTGACCCTTGATGTATATATACAACATAGAAAAATTACTTGCTACACTTCATTATTGTGTTGAAATAGTAACTTTTTATTCCTCTTTCTAATATTCACCATAACAGTCTAGGAATTATATTATAAATTTTTTCCTGAGTCTAAAAGATCAAGTGGAATCTTTTTTCCCTCTATATTTATCCATTAATTGCTTTCTTAAATTAAAGTTATGTATAGTTGACCTCCAATCATAGAACCTAAATTCATTTTTTGAAGATTTTGTTTCATCTCTTATTCTTCTCTTAACCATCTTTTTCCAAAGTTTTATTTATAGTTTATCTATGTAATCCTTAATATTTTTTATACGCCTGCAACTTCCAAAGTTTCCCCAGATTAACAGTCAGTCCATGCTTTCTCAACCTTCTCTCTCTCTCTCTCTCTCTCTGTCTCTGCATATACAGCAGCATGTAAAATAGTGGGTGAGATCAAGTGAAAACAAAGTTTGAAGAATTAAAAAATAATCAAAATATACATGTAATCACTGGACCTAAATATAACCTACATTTTCCCTCATTCTTTGTTGTGTATCACGAGGAATATGTTATGTGATAATGGAAATTATATATCTGTATTACTATTTAAATTGTTATCTCTCTCTTGGAAAGTGCCATCTATTCTCTCATGACTAATTATTTTTTCTTCAATGCAAGTATATTCTAGGCTATGTGCCAATGTTCCTAAAGAAGATAATGTGAATTACTGTAACTTCATAACTTCTCAATTAGTATAGTTCTTCAAATACCTCAATGTATCAGTCGTTCTTCTTGATCTACCAAAGATACTGTATAGAAGTTGTTAACCTGGATGAAACCTAGTGTTCAAATGAATCAGTTGCTTCTTCTGTAAGATTCATGGAAAGCAAAACTTTAAGCAAAGCTGTATTAGCATTTAAGGTTAGTGAAATGGAACTAAGTTGGCCATTTGTTCTATTAGCTTAATCCTTTTAATTTTGACATTCAATTTTATTATCACTTTTTTACTTGATTCTAAAGTTAAACATTTTCTTTCATGTTACTTTAGGTATTTTCTATAATTAAGTCTGACAGAGGCATCAGATCCTGTTTACGGTATATCGAAGCTGTTCCATGGAATGAAAGTGAGGAAGAGAAGCTGAAAAGCTTGTTGGCAAGGAGCAAATTTGATGAAGCAATAACTGAAGATGTGTTAAGCAGGTTAGGTCCAAAGGAGTGTGATAACTCAGAGGATGTAGCTATACATCTTATTCAATCTGTTACAAATGGGACAAACAGGAAAGCGAGGAAGGAAATGCAGTGTCTAGTCACTGGACTCCTCTCTAAGAGTTCAGTCTATATGAAAGTCCCTACTGGACTAGACAAGGGAAAACTGTATGGCATTTGTCATTCATCTTTAAATTCCCTCATCCAGCTCTTTGAGGAAGCCACATGTTATGGTGGTCTTGCTGATCAAACATCTATGAGGAAAGAATCAAAGCCATTGATTGAAAGGGTCTCAAAGCAAGTCGAAAACCTCCTTTGGTTGTTGGAAATCCTTGTTGAGGAGGAAATTGCAGAAGATTTCGCAAAATTGTGGGCAGAACAAGTGGAATTGATTATGATGCATGCAAAGGCATCCCCAATGATGCGGTTTGAACTAAGCCGTGTGTCAGCGGGTGTATTTGTAGCATTAGGTAGAGGGAAGTTGCACTGCCATAGTGATCAGAGGCTCGCTGTTCTCAGCGCGTGGTTCAGACCGATGTTATCGGATTTTGGTTGGTTACAGAGGTACTCGAAGGGGCTAGATATGAGAATGTTGGAGGAGAGTCTTGGCCAAGCACTTCTCACTCTTCCGCTGAATCAGCAACAGATCTTTTTTGAGGAATGGTTCTGTCATTTTGCAGAGCATGGAACCAAGTCCCCAAATCTTGGACAGGCTTTCCAAATCTGGTGGAGGCGACTGTTTGGTAGATCCTCAGGGGCCTGCAGATGAAGAGGATGATGTAGGATATAATGAATGCCTGTGAGACTCGCAGGTACAGGAAAAGAAATCATTGAATATTGGTCTCCTTGGCTCAATTCAAATATTCAGATGACATCTACCTTTGTTAATTGTTAGTATTTGTTGATTAAATGCTTGTCTAGAGGAGTGAATGAGTTGAAAAACCGATGACTGTGGAAGTGATCAAGTTGCAAGAGATTCTCGTGCACTTCTCGCCGATGCCGATTTGAAGTGTAGCAGGATGCTGGTATGAGATGCTGAATGAATCAGATGGAGAAAAAGGAATTCAGCGGTTTGTTGTATCTCTAGTGGAATCATGGTGTTACAGTTTCTTGAATTTGATGAGCTGAATTGTGACTCTACGATAAACCATGGAACATCAATGAGTTCTGACGTACTGAAACTACAATTCTTGTAGATGATTTATGAACTTTTTCTTATAAATTTCTCTTGGATATGCTGTTCAATCAAGTAGCTGTGACCACCATGAATAGCAAAAAGGATATCTGTAAATTCGACACTGCTTTAGTTGATTGCTAAATTTGTAGATTCCTGGAAGTAAATTTGTAATCCAGTCAAGCCTCAAGCTGAGAGAGCTGTCTGACCATTTAAACCTCAATTCTTCCACGAAAGATTAGAAGAAAAAAAACGATTCAACTTCAATTCTTTTCTTCATATTTTACACTTATTAGATCAGGCAAGTAATTAATTGTTGATAATTTAATCTTATTTTATACCTTAAACATAGAAACTTTAGTTTTCTTTTTAATTTTTTAAGAATTAAACATTTTGTTTTTATTTTATTTTCAAAACTGCTCTTACACTAGTACTGAGCTTGAATACAGTTGGGCCGGCCCGGCCCGGCCCAGGCTGGGGGCTGGGCTCATGTTTCATCGCGAACCAGTGGTCGTTCGAAAGATCAAAACCCGCAATACGGCGCCGACACAGCCAAGGCGACATCAATTAATGGCGATCGACGACAAAACCTTCGATCCGTCGCGTTCCCAACGAAGCAGACGAGCATCGACAAGATGGCGACACGCGCGCATGGCATGGGGTTGACAACAACACTCGCAACCACCCAAGTCGATCCCCTAGCAGTGCACCACTGCTACTACTACGTACTACTGCTGCTGCTGCTGCTGCTCTCACATATCGCCATTGATAACAATTAACAACAGCAGCGGCGGCAGCGGCAGCGCCAACGAAGGAATAAGCCAACCGCACGTCCCTGCTTCACGTGAACATGCTCCATAGATCCCAAACCCAGCAGGCGTTATCCCACCGGAAACGTACGCCACCACGACAACGTTAACTCCCTTACCCGGCCCTGGCCCATGCATCTCCAACATTTTCCTGAGACGACAGTTTCAAGATCACTCGACTGTGGCTACATGATGTGCTGTTTAATCAGTCCGACTTTAATTATTAATTCTATGAACTGTGAAAATTAACTGACTTCAGTTTCTCTATGATAAGAAAGAACCTTGGATTTGATATATGTTGTCTTTCTTTGCAAGTTCATAAGCCAAGTGAATTACTAGGACAAGACAAGAGATATAGTGAGATTACTTTCATTTTTCAGGTGCTTTTATGATTTTGTTAATTGTTTTTATGTTTCTATTGTAGCGAATTGGAAGGTGGGCGCCCTGCAAATGGTGGCACCAGCTAGTTTAGTTATGGACTTGTGGGAGAAGGACAGTCGATGGGTTGCTGATTTGGCAAGCTAGAAAATTTCAGTAGTGAGTAATATAATAATTATTATTATTGGAAGTAATTTAGTTGTAAAAAAATAGTCTCGCTCTCACATTCAATTCAATATATTAATGAGGCACTTTATACATTGATGGGGCACTTTAGCACTGCCAAGAACAAAAAACAGTGATTTATCTGTTGAAGGATGAGTCCGGATAGACACAGAGTTCTACAAATTAAATTAAGCAAACTATATTGTGTATAATAACGAGCTTTTCTTCACATACTAAATTAAGGATTAAGGCTATGATTTAGACATTTTATCTACTTGGAATATAATTAATTGGTCTTACGGAAGATGCATGTATCTCTAACGTTGATCAGAACAAATAAGATCTAGACCGGCCGGTTCAAACCTAACAACGAAATTTACTGACAAACAAGCTCATGAATTTTAAGTGGGATATATATATATAATTGTGTGATTAACATGCGTTTCTTGGCTGGCTTTACATTAATTCTCATGCCGTGACGGAACTGTCAGAGTTGGCGAAAGGTGTTGCATTTGCTTTCTTGTGATATATATATGCATGGGCATGAAATGAGAGGAGATGAAGGCTGGATCTGACAGATATTTATGTGTATATTTCCATGGCATTTCCTTTACTATGAATACCCAAATGAAGTTTAAAAACTTACAAATATTTATCCTAGATAGTTTTTCCCTGTAATATATTGTCATTGATGGTGTTCTTCTTCATCTGTTCATCCGCTTGGAACTGTGATTGTTGTCTTTGTGCAAATTGAGGCACGTTAGTTAGGAGTCGATGTTGTCGACATGACTCCTCTGACAATCAAATCAACGATGACCTAATTAAGATCTGAGGCTCACACATGCACAACAGAACGAAAGAGCTAGAAGAAGACAGAGAAGATTAACCTTTGCATGAGAAGAAAATCATATCTTTACTTACCTTCACATAATCTTATATAACTATGGAGATGGAAGGGTACGTAGGCCATTACACAAGTCCTAGACAGATTACATTGACAATCGCATGAGCGAAGCGTCGTCCTAGACAGATTACAGTACCTCTACGACTAAGACATATTGTTCTCTTTACTACGGCAAATATATAGACAGCTAATTAAAATCATATAAATGACGATTAGCGATTAACAAACTAACAATTCAAAGGTTGGCTGAATGTTGACAAATTGATGGAGCAATCTTATATATTCCATTGGCTTATGCAGGGCCAAAACAAGTTGAAATTGCAATCAATACAAGGGCTAGAATCTAGCCACAAGAAGAGAGAGATGCTTCATGTATAAGCAATATCTGCAACTTACGAGCACATGAGAAACATAATTTTTAAACCACGTTTAGCGTAACCGAGATTTGTTTGCACGTCTTCTTCATTCAACCACTGGAGACAACAAAAACAAATAGGAAACACAAAAATGAAAAAGAAAAAGAAATATGATGGCAATAGTTTCACTTTGAATGCTTTTTGTTATTATTTTTTCTCAAAAATATTAGGAAGTAAAGAAATCATTTCATGATCAAACCTTAATTACTTGACTTATTATTAATTCTTTCATATTTTTATGAATTACATACAATTTCAAAGTACTTTGATATTGATTTTCTTTTGTAAAAGTGAGTGATAAGCGAATACAACCGCCAAATCTTTGGTCAAGGATCTGGAGTCGGTATCAGGGTGAAGGTGAATTAAATGTTTCCCCAGGGACCCCTTGCCAAGCAAGGATCTACCTCTCGCAATCCATGAGATAACTCGACAAGAATATAAAGGGGACCCAAACCCAAAACCACAACAAACAATGTGGCATTCTCCAGCACATCCTGCCCCACTCAGTTTCCATCTCTTCCTCTTCGTCACGACACTATTCTTTGAGCATTGGTGAGCCTCTTTATTCTCTTCTTTAATCATTTCTTTCTCTATAATTTTCTCTCGAAGGCTCTGCGCAGTTCCATCGATAGCTTAATTATTCATTCCCCTTATCTTTCCGCGATTTGATTTGGATTTATTTGATTACTTCTTCCATGCATGTCCTTCTCCGTTCCAGACTTTGTGAATTGTATTTGTACGTTAATTCTGCGTGGTTCCATGGCAGCTGAGTTTTGAAGCCTGAAAAATTGCTTACCAAGTCCCTCCCGGCTCCCACGTTGTAGATCTGTTTCCTAATTTATTTATTTATAATCTGAGTCTTTGTGCCTTCCGTGATCTCACTGATGATACAATTCACCAGGTGAAGTTTTCTTCCTTCTCAATTTGATATAATGAAAGGATTACTCGCCGTTCCTTCAACCACCGAAGCCCGGCAACGCTCGACTGCCATGGAGTAAGTTTTTTCAGAATTGATTCTGTTTTTTTTCTTTCTTTCTTTATTTTTGTCCATTTTCTGCATGCTTGGTCCAGTTATTAATGATTATATATCATCAAAAATAGTTAATATATGGTACCATAAGATTTCATGGTTAGATTAGATTTGAGACATCGAGAAGCGGGGAATAATCACCCGTGCAACTCCCTGGAGAGATTAAACAGGGGAATAAACAATTCGAAATGGCCCTGAAGGCCTAAGGGAATCCAAGTGCCTTTATTCATGAATGGTTTCTTTATTCATGAGCACGAACTCCAAGTTGTTGATCAAACGAACACCATTTTGATTTTTAATTTATTAGCCCGGACCACTTCTCAATTTCTTCTTCTTCTTCATTCTTCTTCTTCTTTGTTTGCATGTCGCAAATGATAAATATGAAGGTTACTTTATTCACGTTAAGGCTTTGGTTTCTACTCACTTTCTTTTCTTCCTCTTTATAAAAAGGGAGAGAGAGAGAAAAAGAAAACACACTTTTCTTCTATCTTTTTGAGAGAAAGCCATCTCTTTATCCTTCCTTGAATCAGTAATTCTCAAGTAACATAGACAATAGATAAGCTCCACTAAAATGATCAAGTTCTTAGATAGCGGTCCAGCAACCGGCGTCTGTTCTGCTCAAAGACAAACAGAGAGCTGCCAGGTTTTGTTCTGTATCTCTTTCCACAACCAATAAGTTGGAAACAGTTATCAAAGAGAACAAATTAAATCCTGGTGTTGCTGAAGGACCATACTTTAATGTCCCAAATAGATTTGGCAGGATTATTTAGTAATTTGATTTCTGATATCTGCTTGTATCAACAGGGAGGACACCGACAGAAGAAAGCCGACCAAGTCGAAAAGTCTCAAGCTAGGTGACAAGTGCAAGATACTGAGTCCCGATAGGTATTCAGCCTGCAAATTCGAGATTTTGAAAACTGCACTGATCATCCTCACTTGTTGCACGGTTGTAACTGTTGCTTTCTCCCCCGTGCTTCGTAAAATCCAACTGCCGCGCTCCGGTTCCAGGTTCAACTTTTGTATTCTTTCTAAAAGTTTTTATTTTGCATCGATTAAATTCTAAATCGCGATGAACTTTGGATGATAGATCGCTGTTTGTGGATGCTGGAGAGATGCGGCAAGCAACAGCATCCGACCCTCGGTACATATCACACTTAGATATTGGATGGAATCGTTTGTCAACCATACTGAAAGATTTAGAACCGAGAGATGGAAATCTCAAAGTTGGATTGCTCAATTTCAACGTTACAGAGGCTAGATTTTGGCAGCAGAGACAGCCTGAGACAGAGGTCACGTTGCTGCACCTGGACTACGCGGACACGAGCATCACCTGGAATCTGCTGTATCCAACATGGATCGACGAGGAAGAGGAAAATGATGTGCCTTCTTGTCCATCTCTCCCAGAGCCCCGAGCGAAGGAGGGGTCGAGGTTCGATCTCGTGGCCGTCAAGCTGCCCTGCGATCGGTCCAAGAGCTGGTCCAGGGACGTGGCGAGGCTACACCTGCAACTCTCAGCGGCGAAGCTGGCCGCCGGGAAGTCTTCGGTCCGTGTACTTATTCTCACAGAGTGCCTTCCTATTCCCAATCTCTTCCCTTGCAAGAATCTCAACAGACGAGAGGGAAATCTCTGGCTGTACGAGCCTGAACCAGAAGCGCTGGAGGAGAAGCTTCGGCTTCCGATCGGGTCATGCAAGCTGTCGATCCCCTTCGAGGCAAAAACGCGGGCTGTACACCGAGGTGGGACGACGAAGGGAAGCGTACGCCACCATCCTCCACTCCGTGGACCAGTACGTTTGCGGAGCTATCGCGCTGGCCAAAAGCATCCGCTCGTCGGGATCCGCAAGAGACCTCGTCATCCTGGTGGACGAGGCCGTAAGCGGGAGCTACCGGGCCGGGCTGGAATCCGCAGGGTGGAAGGTCAGAACCATTACGAGGATCCGCAACCCTAAGGCGAAGCGCAACACGTACAACGAGTGGAACTACAGCAAATTCCGGCTGTGGCAGCTAACCGAGTACGACAGGGTGATCTTCCTCGACGCTGACGCACTCGTCCTTCGAAACATCGACTTCCTCTTCGCGCTGCCGGAGGTGAGCGCGACCGGGAACAACGCCACCAAGTTCAACTCCGGCGTGATGGTGGTGGAGCCGTCGGAGTGCACGTTCCAGTGGCTGATGGACAACATAGAGGAGATCACGTCGTACAACGGCGGCGACCAGGGGTACCTGAACGAGGTCTTCACGTGGTGGCATCGGATGCCGAGGCGCACCAACTTCCTGAAGCACGTCTGGGAGGGCTACCCGGAGCAGGTGAAGGCGAGAAGGGAGACGTTATACGCCGCAGACCCGCCGGTGATCCACGCGTTGCACTTCCTGGGTTTTAAGCCGTGGCTCTGCTTCAGGGACTACGACTGCAACTGGGACTACAAGATTTTCTGGGGTTTCGCCAGCGACGCGGCGCACGCAACGTGGTGGAGAGTGCACGACTCTTTGCCGGAGGAGCTACAGAGGTTTTGCCTGCTGCCGACGAGGGGCAAGGCGTTCTTGGAGTACAACCGGCGGCAGGCAGAGAAGGAAGAGTACCCGGACGGGCACTGGAGGAGGAACATTACAGATCCCAGATTGCATATCTGCACGGAGAATTTCTGCAACTGGCGAAGCATGCTGGTTAGTTGGGGGCAGACTACTGATGCAAATCCTAAAGCAGCGAAACCGAGCTTGTAATCGGCATCGATCCATCGTCATCCTTTTCGTCGTCGCTAGATCTCCTTTGCTGGGTATATATATTATATTTGATTGTATGTTAATAAGCCATGTTTCGTTATTTGATGTCACAGAGAAGTCGATAGTTATAGCATTTCTTGTTACATGGAAAACCTATATTAATTCTTTCTATTTCAGTGGATTAATTCCTCGTAAGAATTTCTTTCTTGCAATCAGTTTAAGTATTATATTGGATAAATTTCTTCAAGAGGGGAAAAGAAATTAAGAAGAATTAAGTATGATCTAGCAACCATATTTCTTCCAGCTATACACTTGATGATCCCAAAGACGGTGAAATCAAAAGGCCATCAAAGCAAACAGGTGGTAGGAGATCGAATTAAATGACCTCTGTGGATCGTAAGCTGAACAACAACAGCGTCAATTTCCTAGCTGAAAATTCAATTTTTTCTTTCCTGGACATGTGAGAATTAATTAACCATCGACTCCATCACCACTGATCAGCCTGCAAGAAGTTTTCTACCGTGTAGATCCCCAAATGCTTCTTGGAAATGCGTTTGCTCCATGTTACCCTCGCCGTCGCATTCGCCCCCGGCCCCGTGCTCCCGAACTCCCCGTAGAACAGAGTCTGCAGCCCCAAATCGCCGCTCCACGGCAGCCACCCCTCGGGCCGCACGATCTCCGAAAAGGCGCACTGGATCCACACCGTCCTCGAGTACTCCTTCCACGGCCTCCCCAGGTACGTCCTGTGCGCCGCCGGATTGGACCGGTACAGCGCTAGGTACTCGTTGCTGCCGTTGACTGTGCACCGCTCCAGAACGAATCCCGTGGGATGGGCCGGGTCGGTTCGGCCGTGGGCGGTCACGGTATTGACGTCCCCCTGCTCAGGATGGAGCTGCCGTGGGAGCACCACGATCTCGCAGCTTCGGAACACGGCGGCAGAGTTGCCGAAGATGAAGTCGACAGTGCCGGCAATGCGGCAGGCGTTGTAGAACTGGCGGAGAGATAGCGCGTACAGCGTGTCCTGGTGGCCGATGAACTCCACCGACTCCAGAACGCAGCTGTCGCTGTCGGAGCGGAACGCCACCGCCTGGTGGGCGTCAGGACCGGCGGTGTTCGCCATCGTTAGGTCCCGCGCCATGAAACCGTCGCCGTTGACACCTGTCCAGGTGTGAACACGACATGCATAACTGGGGATTGCAGTAGATTCCAGGAAAGATTTGGCAGAGTGGGACCCAAATCACAATTTCATTAGTATTGTTTTTTTTTTTTTGAAGAAAAGGATAAACTGAAATAAAATAATAATAATTTTAATAATAGGAGAAAAAAAAGGGATAATATAATAATATTATATATAATTTAAATTTAAATCTAATAAAGATATTTTAAAATTAGAGACAGGAGCACCGACTTTTCGGAAAATAATTGACACATTTAATAAGATCCGAACTCACCGACGGTGGCGGTGTTGTAAGTGGAAAGGCCGACCATGTCGGCGCTGAGATTGCCTGTGATGACCGTTTTGCCCATCCCGTCGCCAACGAACACCAAGTTCGTCTTCTCCAACGGTACCCTCACCGTCTCCTTGTACACCCCTTCCTTAATATGAATCACGAACGGTGCCGCCGACTTCTCCGGCGCCGCATCCACCGCCGCCTGAACCGTTGCATACCCGCCGCAGCCGCCGCCCTTACACACCGTCGCGTTGGCAGGCGCAGACCGGAGCGGGAACTTCTTTCGCACTCCTGCGCTCCCCGCGGCGGCCTCCGGCCAGTACCCGTCGCGCTCGGTCTGCGGCGGGCCCCATCGCGACATGTTACTGCCGTAACGCCGAAGCGCGGCCACCATGGCGGTGGCGTAACTCGTCATATTGACCACGCCGGAGAGGAAGGCCGCCGCTTCGACCACCTGTCGGGTGTCGTTGACCTTGTTGAGGCCGGACATGCACCCGTACTGGTAGATCTGCGCGGCTGCAGTGTAGGCGTGCACATCGGCGATTTTCCCGGCGGCGTACAAATCCGAGGCCGCTTGTAGGCGGTAGCCGGATAGGCGGAGGATCTCGAGGCAATTGCGGGCGGCGGTGGAGCGGTTGACGTTGGTTGAGGAGTCGAGGATGGCCTGTGCGCTGGCTCGGGCGGAATTAACGCCGGCCGCCGCTTGGGAGATGGAGGCGAGGAGAAGCTCGGAGGCCTTAGGACGTGGTGAGATCGAAGGCGCCGCGGAGGACAAGGCAGAGACGCAGAGGTCCGGGAAGCGGGTGGCGGCGCAGGCCTGGCGAATGGCGTGGTCCTTGTGGCCGAGATGAGTGTCGGCGGCCATGGCCGTGGAGAGGAGGTGAAAGAGAAGCGTAAGAAGGGAAACCATGGAGAACAAGGGAATGCTGAAGTAAAGAAAATTTTGTTTTTTTTCTCTCTCTCCCTCACAAAGTTATGGTTTCATCTCAAACTTATGGAAAAAAGTTGACACTCTGTTCATCTAAAGAATGGAGATCTTTTAAAAACAAACAAAAAAGAGTCGGTTGCAGGGATTGTGATGTCCATTTGTGGTGGTATATTCACGTTTACCATTATAAACAGACAAGCTAGTCTTTTGCTCAGAATTAACAAGTGTTGTTTCTCCCTTAGTTCATGGAGGCAAACAAGTTGATGTTATTTAATTATAGAGGTTCCCTGTCTCTAAATTTGGCATGTCTGTCTGAACGTGGAATTATTTTTTCATATAATATTATAATCATCAAAATTCAGAATATTTATTAGAATTTTGACAAAAAAACACAATATTTATTAGATTGATAAACTCTACTACTTTCCTCACCCAAAATTTTTAATTTTTTTCCCCAATCTTTAGCCACAAATGAGAAAGAATTAATAAGATTTACTAATTCTGATAGGTTTTTCTTACATGGAGATCGAATGAGCAGGTTATAAACACAGTACAGGGAGCCACGAATGTTTCCCTAAAAGTCAATTGTGGAAGTTAATATACATTTCAAAGTCAACCTCAATGACCCGACTGACCTTGCTCCAACCTCTTTTATTTGTATTGTTGAAATTTGACCGGTCGACCATGACCTTGCCCCGACGTCCTTTTATTTGTATTGTTTCTATTTGTTGCAAAACTCGAACCTGGAATCTTAAGCAAACATATTTCATATTTGCCACTTAATTTTGTATTATATCTTTGATTATTATGTTCACGATCGACTAGCCTTCGTAATTAAGAGGAGTCGATCTCTAAGAATCTAATTATACAATTTGAAATCATTAATATAGATTTTTTTTAAAAAAGTAGTTCATTTTTTCCCCCTACCGTTTATCTGTTTTTGTATTTTATCCATCTATAATTTAGATTAATACATCTTATTTTCTATAACTTATAAATAAAAATATTGCTAGATTTTGACTATTTCTTATAATAACTTCATGCTTTTATTAATATTCGCTGATGGTGAAATAAAATTAAATTGAGACGATAAGGCTAAGAAGGAACCAAAGAAGAAATTTAAAAAGTATATCATATGAGTAAAATATATACAGCATTACGATACAAACAAATAATAATTTGGAAATATTAACAACGAAAATATTTTCAAATTTGAATAGCAACTAGGATACAAACAAATAACAACGAAAATATTTTCAAATTTGAATAGCAACAAATCATAATTTAAATTAAAATATAAGTTAAAGGAAAGGAAGGAAAGTGAAAATCGATTTTATTCCTATTGAAGAAATAATTAATTTGAAATTGGTACATTATTAATGCATGACATAATAAATAAATATATATATATATAATGTAATGATTTATTGTAATTTATGAATTTAGTTAAAAATTATAACATATATGTTTGATTTTATATTAATTAAGATAATTTGTGACTAAACTAGAATAATTAAATGTCATATTTACAATAATTATTTATTTATAGTACTTACAAAATGCTAATTAAAAAAAATATGAATAAATGACATTGATCATTACAATTATGAATTTTTTCAAAAGGGAAGCAAATTTTATGATTAGTGACATAAACCATATGTATTTAATTTGGAGATTTTAATTTGTTTAATAATATTATGAGGTATTTAAATTTTGAAAGTATATTGTAATATTAACCTAATGATGTATTACAATACATTCTTGTCTTATTTGCACTATATTTTTTCATTGATAAGCTTTGCTATTATATTTAATAGTTTGAATTGTTTTAAATGTAGTAAGTAAGTCCATTTTCATTTAGATGTGTTGAATCTTCGCTTATTACTACTAAAGTAATATGTGTGTTTCTTATTTAATAAGTATCATTAAGACCAACAACGAAAAGGAATCGAAAAAAAGATGAAGACAAATCTTCGCTCATACATCAACGCCGATTGCACTAGTACCATTTTTTTCTCCTTCTTCCCACGCTGTGAGTGTAGAGGTCGCTGCCCCCGAGGCATAGCTGAGTTGGTTACGACGCAGCAGATTTATAGAAGAGGGCAAGGGTTCGAATCCCGACGAAGTCAGGCAATACACTCTTGCGTCGTGACCAATTGCAGTTTCTCGATTTACCTCCTCACAAATAGTTGTGGGCCGATCGTGTGGGACCGCTAAGATGGCGGATTTCCACCTTTTGCAGAAGAGTGTAGACGTCATTTGCTTTGTGATAGCGTCATTTGCTTCAGCGCTGTGTAAAATCGTTGTCGCGTGCATAAGTTTCGACTAGTGGTGAATAAAAAGTCAGTTAAATCGAATTAACCGGTTGAAATTAAAAGTTCAGTTAATTTAGAAATTTATTCCTTTAAATATCGATTACTTCTGTTAAATTGGTTTAAATAAGGAGATCATTGAATTAATCATTTTAATAAATTTTGTGTGATAAATTATAAATTTGATTATATTTTTTAACAGGATTGAATTTGAGTTATAATTAGATAATTTGAAGTGCTACCTTATGTTAATTACATTTAGAAATAGACAAAATAAGGATTTATCCATTAACAATATAGCTTTTTAAATAAACCTCATCTATCTTAATATTTAGGCCCAAATGAGGCCCAAGTTCAGAAGGATTAAGGCCCAACTTTTTCCTTTATTTATTTATTTATTTATTTTTGTGCGATCAAATATAGTTTGAAATTGACGGACAAAATATATAACTAAATCGATTGAAATGAAAAAGAAAAACTAAA
This sequence comes from Curcuma longa, assembly GCF_044706935.1. Lineage (NCBI taxonomy): Eukaryota > Viridiplantae > Streptophyta > Magnoliopsida > Zingiberales > Zingiberaceae > Curcuma > Curcuma longa. The sequence goes on from NC_133871.1 coordinate 28,642,047, forward strand.
AGTGTTCTTTGATTGATTTTTTGCCCATCCCTGTTCATTTCCTTGAGTGATCTAATCTTGCTCAACACACATTTTGGTAGTCTGAAAGGTACACAATCAATATTAGAGGGTAACATTTAATTCAGTGCCACCAATCGTACTACAAAGCCCTTCTTTTCTGTGCCCATTTTTCCCTCTCATTTCAAAGACGAACAGAAAGTAAAGAGAAGCTGCATGCCATTTTTTACCTCGAAACGTTTCTTAGCTCAACAAGGTGAAACCCTAGAAAAGTGGAAGACATGAGCGTACATAACTGTTCTCATCTATATCATATTTGTCCCTGTTCGTGCATGCATGGGCAATAAAGTGTGCTAGCCTGGTAGCTGTAAGCTCCTTTGACGAACTTGGCACAGAAGGCTATATATATATTTATATATTACGCAGAACAAGAGTATAGCAACGAAATTTTATTTTCACGTGCAAGTTTGCTCGTGAATCATATGAATGATAGAGTGGACACGGTCCTTCTTATATTGTTTATTTATTTTAGATTAATTTGCTGCTTGCTTATCTTCCTTAATTCAATTTAATTACGTGACAAAAAAATATTTTTAAAAGATATAAAGTGAAGAAAAGGTCCCAGACAACTTGCTCATATTAAAAAACGTTATCCATGCGTGTGTAATCACTGTCATGTTCCAGGATCAGCTGGTCCTGTATGCTTATGAATTATGATAAGGTTAGGTTTTCGCATGCCAAATTCGTGTGTGTGTATATATATATATTCTACTAATTGTTTCCTGGATTCCGACGATCTTAATAATATTACTGTTTGTTAATTTAAATATTATGTATAGTCTATAAGAGAAGACACAATCATCTAATTAATTATGAAGAGCTAATTAATAATGATTGTTCAGTAGAATTATTAATTATAAGAGTGATCAGAGTGCCTCATTTCTTCTATAACTTTATTTTTTGGGTATGTTCAGTCCTAAATGATTTTTTAAAATAATTCTCCACATTAAATACATAAAAAATCTATATATAAATCTTAAACTTCATTGTTAGTTAATTATTGACTTCTACGCACTATTGTGATTAATTTCAGGGAAAAAAACATATTTGAAATTTTATTGTTGTTCTTGAACTAAAAACTTCAAACCTCATCTCCATCTCCACGATGATTAGAGCTTTTTTATTTAACTAATTTGAATTTGATTTGATAAATCTCTTAAAGATCGATCCTAGAAACTTTCACTTTCAATCGCAACTTTAACGCTATGGTCGGTCGATCGGTTAGATGAGATAGCAATAATATTCGCTGCCCAGCAGCATTCGTCATGCATACACACATGAAATAAAGAGAGATCCAGAGACTGATCTCTCTAGAGATGTGTAAAAGCCTGCAATCATTCACGAGGAGCTAGCACAGCCTGTACACTCTCATCATTTGAACTAGCTCGCACACTAACATCAATTATTATTCCATATTCATATTCTATTCCCCTCGCCATACTCAATTCACTAAACTAATTAAATAAAAGTCAAAAACATATTTTTTATTATATATTAATAATTAAAACAAGTATTGTTTTACCCCGTCATCCTACGTCGTCACCTCATCATATATTCCATGCGCCGATCTCTTGAAGCTGTTTATTTAAACTCTTACTCTGTTCTTCCATTGCGCACATACTCTAACTCGACTCTGCTTCTTACTCTGCTTGCCCATACTCTGTGATTGTTTCTCTTAGCTTGCTCAAATTTATGGACAACGTCACCCACAATTTCTGGGATCGTCATCATCATCCTGAGATCATGAGCACGGGGAAGAACCAGGCGACGACGGCGCTTTGGGATCATGATCTATTATTTCAGCATCCATATCACCACCAACTTTCCCATGGCTACGTGGAGACGGAGCATTATGAAGGAGAAGAGGAGAAGGAGGAAGAGGAGGACGAGGAAGAAGAGGAAGAGTTGGGAGCGATGAAGGAGATGATGTACCGGGTGGCGGCTATGCAACCGGTGGACATCGACCCGGCCGCGGTGGCGAAGCCGCGGCGGCGCAACGTGCGGATCAGCGACGACCCGCAGAGCGTAGCGGCGCGTCACCGGCGGGAGCGAATCAGCGAGCGGATCCGCATCCTGCAGCGCCTTGTCCCCGGCGGTACCAAGATGGACACCGCCTCCATGTTGGACGAGGCCATCCGCTACGTCAAGTTCCTCAAGCGACAGCTCCACTGCCTTCAGTCGAACCCTCCGCCTGTGCCGCTTCCAGCGCAATTCGCGGTCGTCGTCGGTCTCTCCTCTTCTTCGTCTTCTTCCTCATCCTCCTCGTCCGGAGCCATGGGGAGACTGCAAGGGTTTGGCGGCCATCTAATAATGCACTAATTTTTATTAATGGAGGTGTTTTTCTTAATGAAGGTGTAATTGAGTATGTGATATGATTAATTTAGAGGGTGAATATATCTATATCTATATCTATATGAGAGCATGAATGGCTACTTAATTTTGCCATTTACTTAATTTGGTCCAGCCAATGCTATGCTATTATTTTGTGTTCTTAATTAGCTAATTAGCATCCATTATGATCTAATGTAGCAAATATTTACTTTTCTTATATAAATATTAGTTGACTTTGGGCGTTTGAATTAACGATGAGGAAGCTCCTTACCTTTGACTTACTTGATTATATAACCATATAATTAGAGCAGCACTTGCATCGTTTTATAAATTAATTTTATATATTAGCATTAATCTAATATACACAACTCTCTATCATGCATTTTTTTTCACAATTCATTCTACCTTTTCTGGTATTCATTAGCTCCTAGGTATACTCTTATAAATTAACTTAGAACAGTCAAAATGATCCTGTAAAGGGAACGCTTGTATACTGATCAATCGCATTGATAATTGAGTAATTAGCGTCGATCAAATATATATTAGATGAGATTTAAAAAAGGGGCAAAATTGAAGAGAAATATCTATAAAGTGGATTAAAGGACAGAGATAATATCATTAGAATACAACTCATCAAAATGTAACGTGCAATTTCATCACAAAAGCATCATTTCCAAGGCACGGAGTAATAACAAAATGACAGTGCATGCAACGTATGGAATTGAACAGCATTGATTGCCGGACAGCCAGTGACATGCAGTCACAGACCAATCATGCAACTAAATTAATTGATGTGCCACGTCGACACACTCAGATCGAACCCTCTCTGTCTCTCTAGTCCTCCGACCTCCATATCTACCACCTGCAGCTGTAGTAGCTCCTTTTGACATCGAAGAAATTATTAGCTCGCCTTTCAGATTATACAGGCGTTATTGGGATTAATATTTACTGTGTTACCAAAATGAACTTGTTGCAATAATAATAACTATATACATGTTTGATGAATTTTACTGTGCCGTGTATTTCACTTGCTTGGGCGGCGGATATTAATTTCTTTCGCGTATGAAGAAATTCTTCATGTGAAAGCTTGTTCAACTGTAAACACTCTCTAATATATATTGAATCAGTATGCAAACTCCATTCTTTATAAATGTAGGGGTAGCAATGTCTGATCCAACAAGACAAGACCATTCTTTATAAATATAACTATTACGATCTCTGTGGAGGGCTCTCGCTCGTAGGATTCACATTTCTGAAATTGCACGGGCTAATTTGATTGGGTCCATGCCTTACAAGGCTTGTTGGTACTTCTACATATATACATGCCCTAGCTACCACCTCCTTCCATTCCATGTCCAAAACCACCAACTTCCTCTATATATTATTTGCTCGTTCTGATCATATCATCCTCGTAATTGGATCAGCTGATATGAGTAGGTTGAATGAATCGCTGATGTGTTTTTACATCATGTATCAAGTAATTATAAAATTTTGAATCCAACATTTCAATAGCGATATAACGTTCTACATATATACACCATATATAGTCTTTGTGTTAGTTAGGTAAATGTCTTTGATTCAGGGGTGGGAACTCTGAGGAGGAACAAGAAAGAAGATAACCGTTGCTATACCATGGGATTAATCTCAATTCATGAACAACCTAGAAAAAGAAGACAAGGCACAGATGTGATTTCTTGCTACATTTGAATTTTGAGCCATTCCAATGATTCCTAGTAAATAATCTATCAACTCCTTTAGACTCAGAATAGAGTTTGGTATATATGTCGGCCACCTATGAACATCCACTTACGTACGGTTCTTTAACAATTGGACCTTTTTAGTTTTTTGTTAATTACATTGCTTATTGGATATGTATAATTAATAGACAAACTCAGTAGCTAGGCTCACATAAGCATATTCGTAATCAAAATCTACCAACTTAAACTTGTCAAATTCCAATTAATTCCCAGCACAGACATATGACACACCCACCGCTTTCCCCTTTTCCAGCTGCAAATTATATATAAGCAACTTTGAATTCAAAGTATTAAGCATATCACTATAGAGAAGTAGATTCTTCACTGCATTATCCATGTTTGTTCTGGCATGCATTCTTTCTAATCAGCAAATCTTGAGTTTTTGCAGTTCAAACTTACTTATTCAAGTTCATAATTCTGTAGGATTAGAATCGTAAAGAGTGTGGGAGACCATGTACTCCTTGTCATCCCACGAGAGCGCAAGGACTGTGGCACTGTACTGCTTAATTATCTATAGACAGCAACATGTGCAGTTTCGTGAGGATAAATACAGATAGGGGAGTGATGCTTGCCGACGGTCAACACATGTACCATTTCCTTGGAACATCCATGTTCAGCGAATACACTGTCGTTCACTTTGTTACCGAGATCAATTACCCCTTGACTCCTCTGACAAAGTGTGTTCTTACCTGTGGCTTCTATACTTCTGAGACCATTAAACGCGAGCACATACATCTCATTGTATTGCAGATAAACTAGGTGAAAAACTCGACTAATTTGACCAACTTTCATCTATTAATTAATTACAGGCTTTGGTGCCACTGTCAATGTTGCTAAACCACCTAAAGTATCAACTGTGGCTGTTTTCGGGTTAGATGCTGTTGGCCTCTCGATGAGTTCCTCTTTATTTGGCTTTATGTTCGTTTAATCAATTAGTTAAAATTCAAATTGCATACTCATGCATATTGCTTCTACTAAAACTTGTTAAGTGCTGAAGGTGCCAGAATTTCTTGGGCTTCAAGAATAATCGCAGTCGATAGCAATCCCAAGAGATTTGAAGTTTTTATGAATACCTCAATATATCAGTGATTCCTCATTATCTGCTAAAAAAACTGTATAAAAGTTGTTAACCTGGATGGAACCTAATGTTCAAATTAATCAGTTTCTTCTACAAAATTCATAAAAAACACTTCAATCAAGCCATAGAGCATTTAATGTTAGTGACGACAGAACTAAGTTGGTTGTTCTGTTAGTTTAATCTTTTTAATTTAGACATGGTTTAGTTTTGTTTTATTGTTGCTTGTTATTTGCTTGATTCTTAGAATTGAAATGTTTCCTTTCTTGTTAACTCAGGTATCTTCTACGTACAATTAAGTTTGACAGAGGCATCAGAGCTTGTTTACAGTACAGTGAAGTTGTTCCGTGGAATGAGAATGAGGAAGAGAAGCTGAAAATTTTGCTAACAAGGTGTAAATTTGATGAAGCGATAATTGAAAATCTGCTAAGCAGGCTGGGTCCAAAAGAATGTGACGACTCAGAGGATGTAGCAATGCATCTCATTCAATCTGTTACGAATGGAACAAGCAGGAAAGCGAGAAAGGAACTGCAATTTGAGCTAAGCCATCTCATTCAATCTGTTCTACTGGTGCTAATTTAAGAGGCTAATTAATTGATATGGAAATTAGCTAGGTTTATGTTCTTAGCAAAATTCCATGAATTGAGAAATATCTATAACTTTGATGAATTTTGTAAAAAGTTGAATTGAGATAAATGACGATCGTTTTTATTGGTTTTGTCCAAATTAAACTACTTGGACCATACTGAGTTTGAGTTGTCCTCCTTTGTTTCATAGCGAAGCAGAAGGTAACACCACCGACACAGCCAAGGCGACATTAATGGCGACGACAAAAACCTCGATCCGTCGCGTTCCCAACGAAGCAAGCATCGAAGAAGACGGAGACACGCGCGCATGGCATGGGGTTGAATTGATAACAACCCCAGCACCCAACTCCCAGGCCAGCACCACTTCTCTCGTCGCTGATAACAACAACAACAACTTGCAATCAGAAGCTAACACCCGAAGAAGACAACGGCACGTCCCTGTTTCACGTGAACCTGCTCCATCCAAAACCCAGCAGTGCTAGCCCACGGGAAACTCCATCCTCCGATCCACGACGTTAACCCCATCCTTCACTGCTCCTTCAGCCTCTTTCTCAGACAGTTTCAAGATCACTCAACTGTGGCTACAGCCCTCTTGTGGAAAAATTGCAGTTGTTTAATCAGGCAGCTTAATCATACTTTGGAAGCCTCCAAGTTCGAAAGAAGATCAGTCAAAGGACAGCGACGACACTGAACCGGGAGCTAGCACATTGTATCATGATCAGATCGTATATGCACATTGTATCAGTATCAGAGATGTGCATAATATTGTTATCGAACTTCGCCTTCCACTCTACGTACGGTGATGTCTAAGTTCGATCATGAGCAACTGCTTTCCCCTCATAATTGCCCTGTGAATTACTTGGAGCGAGCAAAGCAAAGCAGAAAGATTACTTAATTTCGGTGTTCAGGTGGTCTATGATTTTTGGTGCATTGGTTAGTTTGTGCTTCTACTGTGGCTACACGGGTGGGGCACATTGTGTCCTGCAATTAACGACACCAGCTATTTATTGAGAAGGGCAGTTGAGTTGCTGTGATTTGGTGTGTCAGAAATCTTAGTGTGGGAAGAGTTGCCAAACAGTGGTCTGTCTGTTAGGGATGCCTCCAGCCATACACAAAATGATAACCAGGAAAACGAGTGACAATGTGTATCACAAAATTGATTAATTCGATCAATATATTCACTCTACATGGGTGCATCAAGCCACAACATCAGCATGCATGAACTGAGCCAATCAAACCAGTTAAACTAGGTTGGTTAAATTGATTGGGTAATTAGGTGAGCGAATTGATTGAGTTAGCCATACAAATGAACTGAGCAATCCATTGAATAGGTCAAATTAAGATATAATGTCGATCATGCCATGTCAGTCAAGTAAACCAAATTGTATTTATTTTTATTACTATATATTTTATTCCACAATAATATATATCACAATATGATACGTGATGATTGTTTTTTCTGTCTCTTTTCATGTTTTAACTGTTGCTTTATGTTATATATATTTTCCCTTTTAGCATTCCTTAAAACTTTCCTAGTCAAGTCTGTATTGCTGTTGTAGATGGATACTAATATACATGAAGTAAAGTCCCTTTATCTTTCTTATCAGAAAAAAGAAAAACATAATTGACTTGTGAGGTATATTGAAAGCTGATCTACAGAGGATCGAAAGGATTGATTAATTAAGAGCATGATCAAGACATTCTATCTACTTAGAATTGGTCTTTAAAAAGAGCTATCTCTAACGTACGTTGATCCCAATAAATAAGATCATCCAGTCTGGTTCAAATCTAACATCAAGATTTACTGGCAAGCTCATGAATCTTAAGTGGCCTTGTGTGACCAGCTAGCTAGCATGCGTTTCTTGGCTCTACATATATTCTCATGCCATGCCAGAAGTGTCAGAGTCGATGAAAGTGTTGCGTTTGCATTCTTGTGATGGGCATGAAAATGAGAGGAGGTATATCCATCTGTATGTATATCTCAGTGGCTTTTCCTTTACTAGCGACGTATTATAGACACCCTTCGAATTTAGATTATATCTTGTCTCTTTGTGCTTATGTTTGTTCCAGTCTAATATTCCTCTGTTCATGTAATGTAAACCCTCTCATTGTGGCAAACCAAATCTTGGTTGTTTCTGTTGAGATCAGATCACAGCTTCGATTGCTATTTGCTAATCCGAAAAATACTGAAAACTAAAAGACACCGTATGGAGTTTCGCTTCTCTGACAAATATACTGAACTAAATTTACAAGTATTAGGCATTCTGGAATGAGGGAAGTGGATGTGAATGCTTCGGAGCTCATCTGATAAGGTTGCATGCGCGAAGGCTGCCAACTTATGCCATACAAAATTGAATTCAGTTTTCAAGAACACCATGCAGACACGATTGTGGTCTTTCTGTTTTTTTTTGTGTCTTCTCAGTTTTGTGGTCTGTCTCCACTGTAGATCCCTTGTCATCCAATGGCTCAGAGAGCTCCAAATACTTCCAAAATGAAACATCAAGTTCTGCAGCTCCATCAAATTACTGGACGTGTGTGTCTGTGCGTGCTTGACCACTTAGTTGACTGAAGACATGGTTTCCATGTAATCTGCGGACTCCCTATCGATCATAGATTCTGATGCAGCCTTCTCTGCCACTAGATTGGCATTCTCAGAAGGTTGGGAAGTGGCCTTACACTAACAGGGGATTGGGATTACTGTTATAAGTTCTTGGGCATGCTTATCCATTTCCAATGCGATATCAGGTACTATTTTTAATATATCTAAGTCTATTAATTAGCTGCATTTTGTCAATTAGTTGCTGTATGAGTATGCAAAGGGACAGTGAGAGAGGAGTGGAGGTGGCCAATGGGAGGCCCCAAGGGGAGGATGGGTTGAAATAGACTCCTGCACATGGATCCAAACAAGAGAATAATGGGGGGCACACAAAATTTTGTTTTTTGGACTCTAGTAGGAATACAAGAAGACAAAGTTAAGGAGAAGACATGATGGAAGTGGCAGGGGCAAGCAGCTGTGGGCTCTGCTCTGCTCGTCCAGCCCTGGTAGGGATCACTCCTCTCATCAGAGGTCTTGCACAACCAATCAAAACTTGCTTGTTTACATGCGGCTGCGATCAGATGAAGCCAACTCGAAGTGAGGGAAGTAAAATGGAAGCATGACAAACGAAGGCCATCATGCTCGATGAAGGAACTCAGAATGCTCCTTCATATCTACACACTTGGTCATAAAATAAGCACAAGTTGCAATGAGTTTTACACTTTTGTCTTTAAATTTATAGAAAGAAAAATGGTGTCAGATGTTTAATTCATCTGCAATCATGCGAGTCCCCCAAAAGAACCCATCATTACCTAAGATCGATACGACAGTTTAGTCCTGAGGTCCAACATGGTCGTACGGGTTGTGTCAAACACTTAAACAGGCATCTATTGCGTATCCTTTGGTAGAGTCTTGTTTAATTTTTTTCTGATCGACTGTGAAATCATTTGGTTTTTGTTTTGTCCTGTTCTTGCTCGACTGTTTACAAATACTGCCATCACCTCTGCACAAAGTATTCATTCATTCCGAGTTCTCTCTTAGCTTCTTCTCGGTTATACTCTTTGTCTACATGGATTCAAGACCAACCACGATTCTCCTATGCCCTCCGGTAGGAGGCATCAGCAATGAGAACGTCGCCGCCGCCGGCGGTGGCGTGTACTTCGACTCCTCCAGCCTCCGGAAGCAGACCAGGATTCCCAAGGCGTTCGTATGGCCTCGGAGCGACCGGCAGGCCGCCGTCGAGGAGCTCGACGCCCCGGTGGTGGACCTCCATGGCTTCCTCAACGGCGACGAAGCGTCCACGCGGCGGGCGGCGGAGCTCGTCCGGCTCGCCTGCGAGCGCCACGGCTTCTTCCAGGTGACCAACCACGGCGTCGCCGAGCAGCTCGTCCGCGACGCCATGGACTGCACCGACGCCTTCTTCAAGCTCCAGCTCCCCGACAAGCTCCGAGCGCGGCGGAAACCGGGGAGCTTGTGGGGCTACTCCGGCGCCCACGCCGACCGCTTCTCCTCCAAGCTCCCCTGGAAGGAAACGCTCTCCTTCGGCCACCACGACTCCGACGACAGCATTGTCGTCGATTACTTCGCCTCCACCATGGGCAAAGACTTCGACCACATGGGGTGAGTGAGCAAACTACTCCCCAACCTTCAATTTTGATGACGGTGTCAACAATATAACGCTGCAAATCTATAGAAAAGCGTACCAGATGTACTGCGAATCAATGAAGAAGCTGTCGCTGGCGATCATGGAGCTGTTGGCCATCAGCCTTGGGATCGAGCGGTCGCACTACCGGGAGTTGTTCGAGGAGGGGCGCTCCATAATGAGATGCAACTACTACCCGCCGTGCCGAGAGCCGGAGATGACGATGGGGACGGGGCCTCATTGCGATCCGACGGCGTTAACGATTCTGAACCAGGATGAACATGTTGGCGGCCTGGAGGTGTTCACCTCCAACAAGTGGCAGGCCGTTCGGCCCCTACACAACGCCCTGGTCATCAACATCGGGGACACTTTCATGGTCCGTCAGCTCCCTACATTTTCCTTTGTCTCCTCTCTTTCGGGAACACAACAAGTTTTCCACGCAAGAAGGGCTTTTCATCTGCAGTGCTCTGTTTTGGAAGCTTGCAGCTTTTGTTTTCTTGCAGCCTCGTTTTAAATCTTTTTCAATGATTAAAAAAATTTTGAAATTTCGATTTAAAAAGTCTGTGTGAATTTTGACAGGCACTCTCGAACGGGAGGTACAAGAGCTGCCTACACAGGGCCGTGGTGCACCGGCACAGGGAGCGCCGGTCTCTGGCGTACTTCGCGTGCCCGAGGGAGGACAAGGTGATACGTCCGCCGGAGGATCTCTCCGCCGGCGGGAGGCTGTACCCTGACTTCACGTGGGCGCAGTTCGTGGAGTTCACCCAGCGCCATTACAGAGCCGACGTCAGGACGCTCCATACCTTCGCCAACTGGATTCAGTCCTCTTCCACTTCCACGGCAGCATGAATTCCCCGCAGCCGGCCTCGTGCTGTATCTCGATCGGGCGAGCGTTGAGGGTGCAGGCGACGCAGCTCAATTTTTTTCTTCTCTTTTTTCTCTTTATTTTTAACTGCGAAGAGTAGTAAATATGTAGTGTGATTGATTTGTGTCTCGCATTAGAAATTAGGATCGTCGTCTTCCTTAACTAGTGTTTGCTAGAGCAATCGTTGGTTTGTTCGTTGCAGTATTAGGAATTAGGATCGTGATGCTTAGGTAATGAATTCATTAGGTTGTTGGTTCCCCTGTTCTCATTTTATTCTTGTTATATTCCAATCAGTGAAGCATTATTAGGCCATATTAGCTTCGATTAAGGATTCCAATCCAAATTAATTTGGATAAACTCTTCCATGTGGTTGTTGTTTTAGATGAACAACAAGGTTTAACCAATCATCTCAACATGATCTAAATCCATTCCTTGTATGTGAGCTTCCTCTAGTAGTCAGTCAATTCATCATCCTCGTTTCCTTGTAGGATTGCCGCCCATATTTTTGTCACCTATCTATGAATGAACCTGCTTCATATCCTTTAATTTGTTTGTTGTGTCCTCTGTTCTTCGCCCTTTGATGGTGTGACAAGAATAATGAACATACTAAGACATTTTCAATATTTGGCCCTTCTTATAGTGTTGGAAGTAGATCTACTTCTAACACTATACATTAATGATAGATAAATTCACTATACAATCCACTCGAGTAAAGTAAGTATTAGTGTTTTACTCTTGTTTTAGATCAAATAGATCGACTTGTTTAAGTTGTTTATCAAATAGATCGATCGAGTTCCTTACTCTTGTTTTATTCTTGTTAAATTCCAACGTATAAGTATTGTTAATCACATTAGATTAAACAAGTATCATCCTACAAAATCATATAAAATTAGAGAATATTGAGTCATATTTCTTTTATTTTACTTTCAATGATAAATTTTAAATTAGATTTATATAGTTTTGCAACCACGCTTAATTACCTAAACTTTTAATTAATTAATATGAAGATTTATTAAACAGCTTAATTATATTTCTTAAATTAATTCAAATGATTTAAAATTTAAGTTTATCTTTTTAGCTAATTAGTTTATTATTATTATTATTATTCATGAACTATAGCTTTTCACACAATTTTCAAACGGATCAAAATGCATAGTTTTTGCGTTTGATTGAGTGTAGTTGACTAGCCTCCAATCCGGGACCTAACTGAGTTGATTACGACGGAGCAGAGTTGCAGAAGAGAACTGTAGCTTTTCGATTTACCTCCTCATAGATGATCGTGGAATTGACCATGTAGGGCCGCTGGGGTGGTGAATTTTATCTTTTGTAGAAGAGTGTAGTCGACTAAATGGTGATTGAAATAAGATATTAATAAGGAGGAAAAGGTCAAAACCAAGGCGAAGCTATAGTTATGTGATCTAGCTAGGGTTTGGCCCTCCCCTTCACTAGCTTATTGATGGGGCTTAAGCTCTTTTTCTATATCACTGTTAAGGATTCGGCCCTCCCACTTAGTGTGGGGGTCAGGCCTAGCTATTAACATGCTAGCCAGGGGCTTTGGCTATCTATATCTATGCTTTTATTCGATCGGTGTCTTCCATGTGACTACTCTTGGTGGACATGACAGTAGAGATTGAGAACGAAGTCACATAAATGAGTGAAAAGTTCTTGTTTTGTGGTGATTAGTAGTCAAAAGATAGATTGCTTAATGATGATAGCTCCAAGTTAATTTAGTTATTGATAGATTAAAGCTAGACAAAATGAAGATAATGTAATACTTCATTCTTCTTCTTCTTCTTCTTCTTCTTCTTCTGCAGGATCAGTACTCTGAATTGGTCCTGAGCCGCGTGGGCACCATCCCTTTCTAAGGCCAACATTTAGGACTGGGTGCGATTAGATCCGCTGACGCACGTACTTGGAGGCGCAGTCGTGTCCCAGCTCTGTCTCCAACCGCAGCTAGCTAGCTGCACCAGACACCAGAGACCATATCCATGGAACGGCTCCGATGGCGCCAGCTCCATCGCCCACCCGACCCCTCGACTCTTTAACCGCAGAAGCTGCACGTAAATGTTTCAGAAAGATGAGTCTGAAAAGACCAACATGCTCTTTCGATGGCCCCGTCATCCGATCGAGAACCCACGAGCACAGGCGTAGAAGACAACGCCGCAGCAATTAGGCGGACTGCTGCGGTTTTAGGAGACTGAGTCGGTCTTCCTCGGATGGGGGGAAACGATGGCGGTGGAAAAGAGGGAGCATAAAGGAGCATTCGGGTGGAAGGTAGAGAGATTTGGGCGGGTACAAGGAAACCCATCATTCCCCTGCTCGGAATGAGCGAAACCCAAGCATGGGGACTCGTACGATCGAGCTGCGTGTTGGCTCATCCTCCTCCTCCTCCTCCTCCTCCTCCGGAGGAGGACGAAGAGGAACAGTACGTATATAGAATGGCCAATTATCTGCTACGATAGTTTAATGAGAATGGTTAAAGGGAAGGGATAGCGACGACAAAACAGTGCATTTGAATCGGAAGGGCCCTTGTTCTACTCTCTACCTCTGCTGTTTTATTCTTTTATTAAAGCCGAGAACTCGGTCTCCGGTCAAAGCATGGAGTTGCGCTTCCCACACCCACAGTCGCGGATGCTCAGCTCCTTGTCCGAGGAGGATTCAACAGGCAGCGGAAGCAGATGTCGCGAAGCAATGAGAGTGCTATAGTGCCATGAACATTAGAGCAGGGTCTCCTCTCTCTCTCTCTCTCTTCTTTCGAGGCTGATCGTATAAGAGAAGAACAATGAATGAGGTCGAACGGAAGTCACTCATGAGCTCGCTAGTTTTGGCAGATTCCATGGCTCGCTCCACTTTCTGCTACTGAACGAGGATGCATCGATGCAGATTCCCAATCAGCCTTCTCCCTCCACGGCAGACACATGCCATCATTGCATTCGACTCTTCCTCCTCTTAAGCTCTTAGGAAGCTGAGCTCCTCGCCTCCTCCACCTATAAACTTCTCCCTCCTCCCTTTTGCCACTCCTCAACTCGCTCCTGTTTCCGCCGGGGCCGTAACCATGAAGCCTTCCTCTGGCGCCGTCGACAGTTTCTTCTCCTATCTCGTTCACGGCCTCGACGAGCTTGACCGGTCGCTGGCGTCAGACGCCTTCATGTCTCTCCAGTTCCTGCAGCACGCCGTCGCCCTCCTCCGCTCGCTCCACTTGCAGCTCACTTGCCTGGTTCAGAAGCTCCACCTCCCTGCCGGCGGCAAGTGGCTCGACGAGTACATGGACGAAAGCTCCCGCCTTTGGGACGTTTGTCATGCCATCAAGCTTGGCATCACCAGCCTGGAGAGTTACTGCTCCACCGGCGCCGACGTCGTCTCCTCGATCGACCAATGGCAGCACGACCCCAATCCCCGGCTCACTCGCCAGGTCTGCCCGTCATCTTTCCTTGGCTTTCTCTTTAGCTCAAAGATGTAAATTTTAACCCCCCCTCCTCTGTTCCGTGAAGGTGATGCGCGCAATCTCTATCTGCCGGAGGGAAGCCGTGGGGTTGGAAGAGGAGAATAGAGTGCTGGCTCAGACGCGGATCGAGCCGGCGTCGCTCCGGTTTGACGACCGCGTGCCGATGGAATCAAGGTACAACGGATTCAATGGCTTCCGGGGAGCACTCTACGCGCTGAGGAACGCCAGCTCACTGCTGCTAATGATCCTGCTGTGGGGGTCGATCTTCTGCTCGCCGGATTTGGCCGTCATGGAAGCCTCCACGCTCTGCAGCGCCGGCTTCGCCGCCTCGATAGCGAGGCTGCAGCAGAGGATGATCGCAGAGACGGAAAGAATCGCCAGCCGGCCGGGGATCCTCATGTACGAGTTTCGGCAGGCGAGGGCGTCCGCCGAGGAGCTGCAGGAAGAGCTGGAGAGAGCCGGCTGTGAGCTGGACTTAGCCGGAGGAGGCATAATGGAGAAGGCCGAGGGGTTGAAGGCTTGGTTTGGGATGCTTCGGTCCGGAACTGAGAATCTCTTGGGGCAAATGGATGATTTCTTTGATGAGATTGTGGAAGGAAGAAAGAAACTATTGGATCTGTGCAGCCATAGGTAGTAATTGGAAGAAGAAAGAAGAAGATGAAGAAGAATTCGAGAAAAAAAATTTAACAAAGTTGAATGTTGCCTAACACATACAGTCGCATCACTTTCTGAACCAGGTAGGTAGAAAACAACTTTTTCTTGTTGATCTTAAGACGTAAAAGTGTAAGAGAACGGCGTGCAAGAGTTTCTTTGAAAGAATCGAGTGCAAACATAAATGATGAAGTCTAAAAACCCAAAGAAAAAAATGTCTACTATAATAAGATTAGAAGTTTCGATATGATGGAAACATTGTTTCAGTGCAACAAGACAAAGCTAGGCATCTTGAAATGCTAAAGAGAAAGCAAAAGTAAAGAAAAGAGAGGAGCCTTTTTTTTTTAATCTCTCCCTCTGTTTCTCTACTTTTTTGTTTGCTCGTGCCCTTGCTCTTGCTTTCGCTGTGGCTGAGCTGCTGCTTTCCTTTTTCCCCATCGTTAATTGGTTTGCATAAGGTTCACTTTGATGGCTCTTTTAGAGTGGTTCCACACTTATTGAAAGAGGATAGTGCAGGCAGGGAACGAGACAATTCTTCCCCATCATTAATTGGTAGCATAAGATAAAACCTTCACCTTCAGGACGGCTCCACATTTACTGTAAGAAGACTTCGTCCAACAACAGTAACTCTTACAAGGGTGAGGCAATTCTTCCCCATCATTAATGATTCCACTGG
This sequence comes from Curcuma longa, assembly GCF_044706935.1. Lineage (NCBI taxonomy): Eukaryota > Viridiplantae > Streptophyta > Magnoliopsida > Zingiberales > Zingiberaceae > Curcuma > Curcuma longa. Next base: position 28,657,669 of record NC_133871.1, read on the forward strand.
AGCAGGATGAAGGGAGAGAGGGTGGGCTACAGATTCCTTGTCGGAGTACAAAATTGCAGGTGAGAAGGCAGGAAGGACTCTGACCATGGAAGCTTTTGTCTGATACGTTTCATGTCCAACAGATAGAAACCATGATGAAAAAGGCTTCTGGAATTGCAGCAGCAGCAGCCTGAGACTTGGTGTTCTGTTCCTGCAAAACTTGGCATGCACAACGACACTACAACCTCTCGAGTTCTTGACTGATTTTTCATCATTTCAAGCCATAATTTCCATGTATCATTTGAACTCCCATCACTACCTCAAACGTTAAGGCACAATGACTCAGTCTCTTAATCTTCTCTCCTTTCTCAAACGTTAAGGTCTTTTTGAATATGATGCTGCAATGATTAATGAACATGTAAAGATATCGGCTAACTTGACAGCCTGATAAAGCCTACACGGAGATCATGCATGTCAACAATAGTCTGAAGAATCTAATAATCTTATTGCCCATAACAATTTTTCAGACGTAACAGGATCAGCACATTGGATCCCTTCTCATCCTAATTACTCATTGATTTCAATCCTTTCTCACCCTAATTACACATAATAATTCGTAAAGAAGGCTCTTTTTTTTTTCTTTTTTGTATTTTGGGTATTAGCTAGGGAACCTATCCCTCAGTTCAAACATGTCCAAGCTGTGCCAAGGAAAACACTGGAAAAGACATCTAGCACTTTGATGCATCATACCTTATTCCCCCTAGTCAATATGTTGGAGTAGCCGAGAAGTGCAAGGAGTAGAGCAGCCAGCATCTTTCTTCCATCAATGCAGCGGTACTTGGAATATATAACCATGCTATAACAATCATCTGAACAAAATAGGCATCTATAACAAGGACTATCATGTATCAGTTACTACGTTCTGATTACCATCAGAGTAGGGATGATAAACGGAGATGAATTGAATTAGGGTAAAACAGAAAGTTAAAAAAGGGTCCCCAAGGAACTAGTAATTGTTGGATCCTGATCACTAACGATTAAACTGAAGACTAGGTAACTCAAAAATGTTAGAAAAGAGACACGCAACCAAGTGGTTTTGCATGAATGAGAGAAGCACAAAATGAACACAGATACATAATGAACAACCAAGAATAAAATTTTGCCTCAGAAAAGGCAATCCTTCAACAAAATTCATCCGTCAGCCAAGCTTCATCCAGAATATGTATAAGAGACAGTGATCTGTTCTGTTTAATAAGATAGAAAATTCCAAATGTAGATTTGAGAAGAAAAAAAAATGTTTGTGTTGCTAAATGCTAATGACAAAAGAGATCCAACTCGGACTGAAATATTCTTCTTGTAATACACTGACATCCTAAAATATTCTTGTTATGCACTGATACTCTAATACACAAGTTAGAACAACAAAAATTTCCAGAAAAGGATTATAACCGTACACATTCTAACAAACAAAAACTCCAGAGACACTGTAATCTTCAAGATATTGCAGCGGCACAAATTTGGCACAAAGACATAGTTTCATAATCTTGCACATTAGATAACAAAGAAAAATAGCAAAGACACTAAATGTAGCTTCAACATATTTTGAGTGAACAAGTTAGGACATCTAAGAATTATAAAAAATAGTTCCCATAACCTTGAACAATCAGTAAAATTACAGACACATTGCCAATACAGTATTGAACATACGATTGTTTCCTCAGGGACAGCTAGTAAAACTGCATCAGGTCAAACAATCCATCTGGTGTCAACTAATCATTTACCCCTGAAGTTAAATGAAGAATAAACTTAAACTTCATGATAATAGAAAATTCAAGAAACTGGAGAAGTGATGGTTATATACTTACGTATTCATCATCAAGGTAATGTTGTCTCCTTTCAACAGAATCCTCCCTATGTAAAAGAATATACTATAAGCGAAAAGACAACAGTGGGAGAAAATAGTCAGAGGAGGATGTCTGTGACTAACCCAATGACTTTCTGGTGTTCTTCTTGACATTAACTTCTTCAGCTTCATCAAGAACAAGATTCATGTATTCATCAAAGCCCTGCATAACCATAAAAAGAAACATATTGTAACTAACAGACAAATTTAGAATTGATGGTTCTTCATCAAACCATCCTATAAAGAGAATAGGTTCTCAGAGGATCTTCAATGTGTTGGATTGCACCTGATGCAAATTAAATCTGCATATAAAAAATTGTGCATATTTTGTGCGCGTGCACGCATGCATGTACATGTGTTGGTTGTGTGTGTTGCGTGGAACATGCAACAAGTTAAACAAATATTTGCTTTGAAAGAACAATAATAATCATTGATTACAATTAAACAATTGAGGATGGCAATCACAAATAGTACATGAAAAACATGACAAATTGAAAGTAACACAGTGTCAGATAAGATAAACTAGACAAGACCAAATGGTATTAAAAGATGGAACTCTCTCAATGAATTAAAAAAAACTGTTGCTATAATAGAAGGTTTCTTAAGATCAGCACATATAACTTTTTCAAGTAAAAATATGTTATATAGATAAGGTCCAGCACATGCCTCAAAGATTCTCCAATCAAGGCTAACAATGATTAATGGCTCAATTGCCTCAGGTAGCAATTAGGTCATTAGATTCATAACTAATGAAGCTGGATGCATGGAAAAATTCCAGTTGCTGAATTAGTGATATGAATAGTTTAGAGTAGGAGAATAATCTCAATTGCAGACAAAGATCACGCTCCAGCTTCCATCATGTAATTAATTCTAAGTTGCTATGATTATGACTAATTTCTAATGAGAAAATTCTGCATTTTGAGTAATATGTTTAATGAGTTATTAGATTGTGGATGCTCTAGCTTGCGACAAGTGGCACCCAACGTAAGCAATGATGCATACAGTTGCATTTTAATGGGAATGCCAACCCACAGGCTACAAAAGGTGACAACGATAGCTAACATATTAGCTCAAAAATTTGAACAGATTAAAGTAAGCAATATGGCATGTGAAAATGTCCATGCAATCTACTGGTGGATGGATATTAAAGTAGGTGGATCAAATAGCAAATAGGTTGTTCAATTGCAAAAGATTAGGTTTCTCAAAGAAAAGACAACATCATCAACATGCTAATTTATCAATTAATTTATCTGATAGAAATGTCATTTATTTCTTGCCAAATGAGCAAAAACTATCTAGAAGATAATTTTTCACATCTGCAAATAGGCAAAACGTAACAACATTGAAACTTTGATTCTCCCTGCTTATTAGCTAAAAGCCTCAACTTGAATCTGTGGAAATCTCTGATTATCATGTGAGTATATATTATAGTGTCTGTAGAAATTGTTTCTAAGTTTGAATTACTCCAAGAGAATTCACTCGTGATCACCTTACTTAATTGGAAATGAAAGCCACCCTCATCTTCCAAACAGTGGCTGCCACACAAATCCAAAGTTAACCACAGTGGTCATCATCAAAATTATGATGTTTTTTTTTTCATTGAGGTCACTGATGAAATTATCATTGATTGTCTACCAGACCAATGGACACAGGGTTCTCCAGTATCAGAATGATATATATATATATATATATATATATATATATATATATATATATATATATATATATATATATAATCATGTAAAAATAAGGTATTCAAATTGAACAAGATACTTCTGAAATATTTTGTAAGGTTCCCCTTAGGCTAAAAGGAAAGTATGCTAAGATTGTGATAATGACCCATCGTATTTGACAGATAATAGTGCTGTTAGGAAGCAACACATACAGCAAGTTAATACAATTGAGAGTGCTAAAATGGATAGGATAACTAGAAAAGATATTTTTTCCTGAAAAAAATACTAGTATCTGAGAGCTATTAGATATAGCACCATTAAATGCTAAAAGTGGCAGAAATATAATGGAAGATGCAAGGGGGTAAAGGAAGACCAAAGAAAATATTAGTGATTAGCCTTACATAAAGCTCAATAGAGGATAAAATTTATGGGACCTACCTCCAATAGGCGAGACAAACACAACATACTGGTGATCAATGACTATGATTAATACATATTGAGAAAGATTTTACACTTCATCTTTTAGTTCCTATCCCACCATGATGTACCATAAAAAAACATAGTCCTATACTTTGACATGTGTACTTAACAGACGAAAAGAGAATTTCCAACCACAGGAAACAGCAACAACAATAATAATTCGACCAACATTCAACGGCAATCAAAACAAAAGTAAATGAATCCCGAAGAAAGGATGTTAAAAAAGAAAAGCAAAGTGCTTACAATAATGCGTCCTTCAATTCTCAAATCCTTCTGCTCAAAAAGCCATATCTGGATGCGAGCTTTCTGGAGACAAAACCAAAGTACAAGCAAAATAAGCAATTCCGACACTAAATGTTACAAGTAAACGAAACCAACTAAACAAAGAAAGCATGTATCTGACTCAAACTTACGCTTTGTAGGAACCTGAAAATTAGATTCTGCAGCAAGAAGCCCCACGCCAATCCCGGGTTAGGTCGAAAGGCACCACAGAACACAGTTAATAAGATTTGTAAAGACGCAAAGAGAAGCAAGGTTGGAACGAAGAGATGAGAGAAAAGCATACGATGGGTTGTGTCATGATCCGCTGGACCTTGGTCGACGCCATTGCTACTTCGCAGTTGGACCGCGCTGTGTTGCTCCGCCTACGATTTCCCAAATGCTCGACTAAAACCCTAGCTTGCGTTGCAAGTTACGGGACTGCAAATGCAATTTGAGGAGAATATTTCAATTCAGTACCGTCTTTTTTCCTAAAAGAGGAAATTCTAAATGAGCCGTTCACAGGCCGGAAAAGTATGGGCTTTAATCAGCCCATATCTTTTGGGTCACCGTCGGCCCGTCCAAAGTCGAAGTGTAAATTTGTTGGGAATTATCCAATTTAGCCCCATTTTATTTTTATTTTTAAAAAAATAAAGAGATAAAGATTACTGACTGCTAAACTTCACAAGTAGAACGTTCAGACTTAGCTGAATCATGCCCCAAAACATAACTGAGTTGGTTACGATGGAACCAATTTATAGAAGAAGGTAAGGGTTCGGCAGTTTTTCGATTTACTTCCTTACAGATGATCGTGGAGTCGACATTGACATGTGGAGCCAGTCATAGGATAAGGCAGATTCCACCTTTTACAGAAGACTTAGCTGAATCATGGGTCTACAGTTTAATATAATTTTTCCACGTTTAGCGGATCGATTGCAAACATTTTGATGATTAGTGAGATTTAGGCATGGCAACATGCCACCGTCCCTTTTTCAATTTCAATATTCTATCTACAGTCAAAATGTCACTTTGTTCCAAAACGGAGACATGCATCACCCACTACAAATCTATAGATAATGCAGATTTGTCAAATGGAGGCACTTAACGCCATTGTTTGGTCAAATGGTGCGAAGAAAGGAGGAGAATCTATAGATAATGCAGAATCTATGCGAAGAATGTGTGCACTTAACACCAAGTTTTGTCAAATGGAGGAGATAGAATAGTTTGTCTACATATAAACAACACACTGAGACGTGATTGAAACTTCTGAAAACACGGAAGCATTGTCTATTGCACAATTCAATGAAGAAAAAAAAAGATCAGTTCTCCCTTATGTCAGATAGATGCAAAATAACAAACTTCAGTTTAGAATTTGTTGTGAGTAGAATTGTAGAAACACAAAGAATAGTCCAAGTCGTCGATTCTGGAATGCATCCCTCGAATTCAAACCCCCATCAGTATGGCAATTGTGACAAGAAAGTTGACTTTCTCCTCACCTTTACTTGAATGTCACTTGATTTGTCAACCACCATCAGTATGGTAATCGTTACTTGACTTCGACACAGCAGACAAAGACCTTTAATTTATTGATGGAACGTGAAGCTTCAATGTTCAATTACAAAAATAAATTTGAAATATTAATTTTCAAAAAAATTCATCTCCAAACTTCCAAACGCAAGATTTGTGAGTTAAATACGCCATTAATACTAACACCTAATGCCAATAATCAAGAGGCAAACATTAAAAGAGGACCAGTAATTTTCATAGTAACTTTCTAACAATAATTTCAGATTATTCATCATTCAGTAATTTCAGTTCTCTATAGTTTTTAATCTATTCTTTCCCTGTGTCCTTTGTTTCCTAAGAACAATTCTTTCATTCTCCACTAATATTTTATTAATTCTATCGACCAAATGTGCACAAGAATTCCAGCTTCAATTAAAACAAAACTGAATTGGTCAAAATTTTCAGATGACTATGTTGCAGAAGAAGGCAGTAGTAGTTGGTAGCAGAGCGTAGCAGAGGCTCAAGCTTTATTATGTTTCAGTCGTAGAAAGGCAATTAAAAGCCAAAATTGACTCCAAATTAGTTTGTACGTGTCTGCTGATTTAGACAGTGAGAGTTAGCATTCTTTAACAACTCATCTTTGACCAAGCCTTCTCATTTTTGCAGCATGAATTGATACCATTCCCCTACTAACTACCAACTACTAACGTTTTTTACATGACAAGAAATTACAGAAAAAATTCATCAATGCTTGAAGCTCAGTCTTTCAATGGGATAATTATCACTGAATCATTAGCATGATAATGACAAAGATCAGGCAAACGATGCATGTGGAGGCGTTGGCACAAACCATGCTTGATCTTTAGCAAAGTAAATACGAATGAAGATAAAGATGACGATATATAGGTGAAGGGGGAGGGGAAATATGTTCTTATCTAATTTTCCCAGTAATTAACGATATTTTTCCTCTAGAAAATCTCCAATAATGCCCAGTTTCTGAATAAAAATGTTGTCAGATAGTGATCATTCCTTTTTGACAAAAAGTTAAAAAGATAGATAGCTTAGCCGTGTATAGTACTATTGATTGAGTTTGATCTATTTTAATAATTATTAGTGTAGAAAGATCTAAATTTATATAATAATATGATTGAAAGAAATTGGATTATACTATTTCTCTGATCGACATGGTTGTGCGACCTGTGATCAAGATTTAAAAAAATAAATGATCAAGAGATGAAGAATCCAGCACTTACAACTGAACAGACAGTTTGCTTCTGCCAAAACAAGGCAGGAGACTAGTCTCTGTCCATGGCAGAATCCCGACCATATGAAGACGAACTCTTCATTAACTAATTAATTCGCCTACCAAACCATCTGAAGCTGATCTATGCAACTTCATAAAAAAGAAGAGGAAAAAAAACCATCAATCATGGTTAACTAATTAGTAGTCCACACAATAATTTTCAATCCGTTTTCCTTCTTCCAATCGCATGTAGAAGCCAAGGGAATGCCTCCTGGAGCTCGCATGGCAGCTGCAGACCTCCCCGCTGCGAAAGCCCAGGTGGTAGCAGAAGCAAATGGTCGTCGGAGACGCGGCGGCAGCGTCATCCGCCGGATGTGGCGGCGTCGTCACGACCTCCGGCCATGCCGTGCGTGACCGCGACGAAGGAAGGCAAAGGCTGATGCTGAGGTCGAGGTTGACGACGTCTCCGGAGGTGGCGCTGCTCTGCCCTTCTTCCGGCGCCGCGTCGATATCGTTCGACGAAACAACGGCGAAATCATGCGCCGGCGGCGGCGCCGGAGAAACCGCGGCGGCAGACTTGATGGGGCTGTGGGTCTTGGGGTCGAGCCCACGGCCGATGAGCCTGCGCTTGATGTGGGTATTCCAGTGGTTCTTAATCTCATTGTCCGTCCTTCCCGGTAGCCTCGCGGCTATCACCGACCATCTACCAACACCACAAAAACATATTAGTGCGAATTTATATATTAATGTAAACGAGAAGAAGAAAAAACAGCTTTTGATAGATTGAGAAATAATGAAAGATGAATTATAATCTAATTCCTGAAACAGCGATGACTTACTTGTTTCCGAGCAAGGCGTGGAGGTTGATGATGATCTCGTCCTCTTGGCTGGTGAAATTGCCGCGCTTGAGGTCAGGTCGGAGGTAGTTCATCCACCGGAGGCGGCAGCTCTTGCCGCAGCGCAGAAGGCCTGATAACCAAACGAACAGAGTAAGTAACTGCAATCTCAGCGATCAACCAAGAAAGAATTGATCAAATTAAATAAAACTAAATAAAATATCTATATAAAATTAAGGAGGAAGACGGAAGACCTGCAGCTTTGGGGAGAGACCTCCAGCAGCCTTCGCCGTGAGCTTTGATGTAAGCGATGAGCCTATCGTCTTCTTCCTTGTTCCAAGCTCCTTTGTTGGTGTGAGCCTGCTCACAGCAGGGAGACCTGCCCATGGCTGTGTCTGTGAGAGAGTGAAGATGGAGTCGAGATTGGAATTTGGACAGAAAAGTCAAGAGTGAGTTTTATTTATATGGGAGGGAGGGAGGGAGGGAGCATGGGAGGGAGGGAGCAGGTTGTGGTCTGCTAACTGCTACTTGGTCCATGTTGACCGACACTGATGAATGATAAGGTCCCATGATTAATCAGATGAACTGCTTTTGATTTCTCATAAATTTTACGGTAACTTCCAACCTATCAACGTTGGTGAAGATGGATTCTGGATTCTGGAACCAGTAATTGGTTTCTGTTCGATTGATAAAAAGGCTGGCGAGTTGTTGAGGTGGGTCTCTGCAGTAATTGCCTTTCCATGATGGAAGGCAAGTTGGCACGGTTTGTGTACCTGCCTGAGCAACACAATTGGTGCTCTGGATGAAATTGATTGATAACTTGTGAAAGAGAATTATTCCATCAATACTTCGAATAAATGATGAGCGTCTTCCCATATATGCATTCGCACTTATGTCTACCTATATGTTGTAATCTGCTTCCTTGAAGATATGGTTTTTTCCCCCTCTCAAACCTACTTTTGTGGAGTGATTTATGATCATTGTCTAAATCATCGTTCCTTTTGCATAGAACAACTATACATATAATAATGGCCAAAATTGGGGGGAAAATGCATGCCTTCAATAAACACACAGAAAGAAGAAGGAGAAAACTTAAATGCAGACAGGGTCTTGTTGTGGAAATCATGTAAGATCCCTTGTACCGATCAGAATTAAATCAAGGATCAAACTCTGAACCCCTTCGTGCAAGTTTTCTTCCATCAAGACAACCCATGACCCATCACAAAACGAACCAAATAATACTTATCCTTCTAACTAATTAATATGCAAATTCAAGTTTTAACATGGCAAATAGATTAGGTGGTTCAACCAAAATGAGCAGCAAACCATTCAGATCAATGAAATGAACTTTGATCCGGTTCTGTTTGAAAAACAGGACCGGCAGAACTGGCGCTTCACTCTCTGATCTGGTTTGGAAACACTGCACATGGCATATTCATCCTATTGCAGGAGCTGCCATGCGATATCAATTCTGGCAGCAGGCAGTGGCCTGGAGCAGCTACTTATTTTGACTAATTTTATTGAAATGTGACTCACCAACTTCCAGATAAGAAAATCTATCGACATTCAACTTCTGTGAGGATAGATCCTGCAACTAAATCTAATGCATGGCTGCCTCTTGTCACTGACAGTCAGTCGAGTAAAGAGATGATGCGGCAGTAATGAGATTAGTGCAGCAGTGAGCAGTTCCCACAGCAAATATTCAAGTTAAAAAACATGAGATAAATATGATCCTTAGCAGCGAATATACAGGTTAGCTAGGCATATAAAAGCTTAAAGCCTAAACGGCATACTTATATGTATATAGCAGGACCTCTGAGGACCAAATATTAATTTGGATTTCAGGAGATGATGTCTTTCCAAAATGGAAGATCAAACGGCAACTTAAAAACTCCGGAAGCCACCAAGAGTAATAAAAGCCACACAGGTAGGATGTTCAGACACAAAAGCAACAACATCTTTTGCCCTGCAAATATCATGGCAATGCAAGTAAATTATCAACCAATTAGTGGCTAGGTTACATAATTATCAGATATAAACATCAGGAACATCCTTCTATCATCTGAATCAGGTTGAATCACATTTCATGTTTTTGATGGTGCTTTTCCATCTCCATCAGATTTCAAAGCTAGACTTGAGAACCTGTCTTTCGTTGCAAGCGAAAACTTTTTTTAAAGGGAATGGAGGCCAAAGGTCTACCAACTACATCATGATAATAAAAGTAGTGAACATTAAAGGATAGGTATGGGGGTTACATACTAAAGAGGAAGAAAGCTCTGCTTCTATTGACCATTGCTAAGGCCTAAGGTAATTGTTTAGCTTGAGCATTTCTCATTTCTCATTCTTTTTTTTTTTTCTTCCAAATTTCATGTTTCTTTATTTTTCTTTTCTAAAATCTACACACTGTTGTACTGTTATGCAAGTTCAATCATTTTGAAAGGATCTTTTTTGGCTTAATCACAAATTGGATCAACAAGCAACCACATTAAGCCAGGTAATACAATTAGTGTTTTGGTTTTAAATTGATAAATAAGGTAAGAATTCTCCTCTGATGAGAGCAACCAAGGTATGAGATAGGCAGTATATTATTGTTCTTAAATGAAAGCTGAATTTCCTTAAAATTTGGGAATATGGGAAAAGATAAATTTCATTGTTCCAATGGAAAGAAGCCCAAGAATCTCCACACTTAGTGATAAGTGTGAAACTTTGCATCAGATAAAAATTCATAGCGACAGTGTATGACCACATAACCAAATTTTACACTCAAACAAAAACCTGTAAGTTATAAGACCTCCAAGTTCTTATTTAGAACTCCCAAAAATGTAGGCAGCTTTCATCAAATATATTGACCATTAACTTAAACTATAGACCAGAGACAATAATGGATCTAGAGTGAACCGTCTCAACTGCTTGTTCCTTTTCTTTTTCTCATTGCTTCCTGTTTACTACTGGACATGATGAAAGCATAGTTACTCTCACTTAGATTTTCCGATAAAAAAAACCTCAAACTTACTTCAGAAGTTCAGGTATGAACAGCCAGGCATTTGTTCCGTTCATTTGCAAAGTTTTATTGGTACAATCACAAGTTATTATCTTGATCTAATGGACACTGGCTGACATAACAAATAATGCTTTTTACAGGACAAAAACACTGAAAGCGCTTACAGAATGCATCCAAGAAAAGAAGACTGGCATGCATCTAGGTGATTGCTGGACTTCCACCGTTCCGCCTAGACTATTGGACCAATTATTACTGCAAGAGACTTCAATCTCCTAGCTGAGAACTGAGGTGCACTATGTATAGATTACAGATGGTAAAGGCAATTTATAGCAAAAAGAAGCAAATTGTTTCTGTTACTGCTACTCAAGAAACGAGTCTGCCTGATAATATCCCAACAAATTGCAAGATTAGGGTACCATTTCCCTCTTACCATATCAATCATGCATGACCTAGATTGTCGCAGGTTTCAAATTTCCTAAGAGTAGAGCAACTCGCTCGCCAAGTTCAATTCAGGATCTCAAGGATTCAGTCATCAGAAGTTAACCATTCCAACTATATACGCATAATAGGATGCATGACCTAGCATAAACCAGTCAGTCTCTTCAGTGGACGCTGAATTGGACTGAGAGAGGCGATCATTCATTTCGATTAGCAAGTGATTTCTAAGATAGCATAAACCAAAACTGGATATATGAATTAAAGACATCACTTAATTTATTAATTTATTTATTTAAAAAAAAAACTTCTTGGGGCAGTAGAAGAAAATCAAGAGGGGAACCCTACCAGACTGCGCCTGGGACTCGGTGCGTTCGACGATCCACTCGGCGGCCTCCCGGAGCTTCCTCTCCGCCGCGCTTTCCTGCATGAAGAATCCGAGAAAAGGAGGAGAAGAGGAGGAAGAAGAGTCGGATCCGCCGGGTGAGCGGAGTAAGGGCTCGTCGGCGACTCCAATGGCCCTCTGGACCTCGGCGATGGTGGGTGGCTTCTGCTTGCGGGGCGGCGAGGCGTTGTTCTTTCGGGGAGGCCGCGTGGTCTTGTAGGCGAGAACGACGACGGGTAAAGAAGACAACGAAGGAGATCTTGCAACTGCGAAAACTTCCATGAGCCCTCCTCTCCTCCCTTTCCGCTTCGTGCACTCGAGATTGCCTTCGGCTTCAGAGTTCGGATACGATACAGATATTAAAGTTGCATTTTTTTCCCCCGAAGATATTTTTCCATAATTCCTCTAATAATTTTAATATTATTAAGATATTATTTAAAATTTACAATTCTTCTTCACTTTGAAAATGAGTTCTTTTTAACTAATTACTGAATGTACAAGCTTTTGAGATTCCAATAAAACTCTACCAAATCTACTAACATACTTTAAACTTTGTAATAAATATAACTAATCCTTCAATCTTATCTTCTGCAAAAAGGTGGAATCCGCCACCTTAGTGGCCCCACACGATCGGTCCCACGACTATCTATGAGAAGGTAAATCGAAGAAACTGCAGTTGATCACGACGCAAGAAGGTATTATTCGAACCCTTATCCTCTTCTACAAGTCTGCTGCATCGTAACCAACTCAACTATGTCCCAAGAGCAATCCTTCAATCTTATCTACAGCTTAACCAAGAGAAACAAATTCCTATAGTTGATCCATAATTGAAATAAGGGCAATGGTGATAACACTGCTTCTTGAAATGTCATAGCAATAGCAAGAGAAGAAAGAACATCAAACTGACATGTGACTCTTTTCACCACACTATTACAACCATACAGCAGAACTTATTATTAATCTAGATAGAGATCGTGTTCTAATCCATTGATCTTAAACTAATTTTCTCCATGTCTTTGTATGAAACTGCAGGAACCAGTTGAAAGGAAGGAGAAAGGGCTTTCAGAAACTTCATATACTGAACGTGGGAATTCGTCGAGCCCCACGAAGTTGCATGCGTCGAAATTCATGGGTGAGAAATAGCCCTGGCAGTCATCAGCGCCCTTTATATCAAGACTCCGAGCATCATCATTTGGGGTGGTGCTCCCGGTGAAGTTGAAGCCCGCCATTCCGTTTGTTGATTCGCTGGCCGGAACTTGATCTGGTGCTCCTGAGACCTTGGAGTCGTCCATGGGAATGGCAGGGGTGTGACCTTGAAACAGTGCGACATGCCCAAACAACTTGTCCTTCCTCGAAAAAGTAGTCCCGCAGGAGCAAATCCACTTGTCTCTGCCACAATGCTTCTCGTGCGTTTTCAGGTCTGCGATGACAGAGAATTTCTTCGTTTTGCATCGAGAACAGGTGTAACTCTTGTCGCAGTGGCTTCTCTTGTAGTGATTCTTCACGCACAGGATGGTCTTGAGAGGTTGGAACTTCTTGTGCTCTTTGTTCCTCTTGCAACCAACAAAAGGGCATGAATATCGCCTGATTATCGGAGGTTCCGAGCTTGCTTCCTTGCTGGGCTTCGCGAGAGCAGCTGGAGTTTTATACTCGTCGCCGTGTCCTCTCATATGCATCCTCAGGTTTGCATCTCGCTTGAACCCCTTTCCACATATCAAGCAGAAATGGGTATGTGGTGCCAGAATCTCCTCTTTCTCCAGTTGCAGCACCTCATAGGAACCAGGGGGGAGGTTCTCTCCGTCCATACCGTCGTCATAGTCCTTCGCATCATGGTCATCGATTGGCATAGAATCAGATAATTCAGCTCCCCCGGCATTATTCAAGCAGTTTATCAGCTCATCTCCCTCACCGGCACAAGCATCCAAATCATTTATCAGCTCATCGTACTCCGAAGATTTAGCAACCTCTGGAGGCAAGATCTCAATTGGTTTCTGACCAGCACACGAAGACAGGTTAGCGTTCGTGCCCACGGCACTGCTTGGTTGCTGACCAACAGCAGGATCAGTCGAGAGAAGTGCATTTTTAATATTGGGAAGAAGAGTGCCAGCCGTAGAGATCAATTGAATTATGATGTAAGTCAGATCTGCTGTGACAAGTTGTTGTTGTGCTGCTAACTCATTACCTCTATCAACTGCATGATCTTCCTGGCTGATTATCGAACGCACTATATCCTGTACTTGGTGGATCTTTTGTTCGAGGAATGAGAGATTGCTCAGCATAAGTCTAGGGTTCCAATCGATGGCCGAGGAATGTCCAAGATGATTTTTGATTTTTGTCTCTCTTTCTGGAGCATAAAAACAGCGAGATTGGTTTACTAATTGTGGAGATACTTCAGACATGGATTGATCCTGTCCGACACCGTAGCCCAAACTTGCAGAATCAAATCGGATGAACTGTATGTCTGGCTTGAGATTTTTGGAAATATCATTCGCCATCGTGGAGGAAGCTTTCGATGATGTTTCAGGAGGTTTTCTCAGCTTAAGATCCATCTTAGTTCTTTGCTCTGTAAATACAAGTATTTCATGCCCTATTCTCCTTCTTTCAAAAAAGAATTTGTTCAGTCATTGAACACTTGACGGACCATGGAGAATCATGCCTTGCGATCAGTTGCCGAGCAAAACTGAAAAACCCCAGAAAATGAAACCAATTAACCATTCAACAGAGTCAGATAAGGAGACGCGGATGAAGAGAAAACAGAAATTTCTCAGCGGCAATAATAAGAAATGGAACAGATTCACAGAAGGTGATCGGTTGTGAAAGGAAGAAAAAGTAAAAGTTATTGATGATAAAAGATAGTGATCTAATTTGTTACAGACAAAAATCAGTTACACAAGCATGAGCTGAAGGAAACAAGTTTTGGATGCCATGTCCCTGTAAATCATAGAGCAGTTTAATCTACACTAAGCTGAAGGAGAAAAGAGGGTAAAACAATTTCTCAGATATAGCACAAGTTCAAATCATACAAGCTCACAACGAGAAACAGGATCGAAATTTCAAAGGAGCAGACGTTTAGTTTCAGAAGAAAATGGTGATCTGAACCAACATATCCCAATAACATGCAAGATCTACAGCGCAAGATAACAAATCTTATGAACGAATAGAGATAAGAATATTTATTAGAGAATCAATCTTACAGAATTCACCATATTCAAGTCGAGAGAGGGAACAAAAAAAAAGATCATCATCCGCCAAGAGAAGGGGAAAATCCGAGACTGATCCCAAATCTGCAAGTTTACTATGATACAGCAGAAGCCCAAGTCGAAAAGATCGCACATCTAACGATTAATCACCGAAAATTTAAATTCTGAACAAGAACAGCCCTAAAAATCCCCCTTTCCCCACTGATTCATCCACAACCCCCCAAAATCGAGAAAGAGAAGTGCTTACAAACAGATCGACCGAGCTTCGAGCAGCAAGTCAAGCTGACTTCCCCCTCCACTGTGCGACTCCTCACCTGCGGTCCATTTCCGGCGTCATGAACCTGTTTAATCCATCCATATCCTGATCCAGCTCGACCTCCTCGTCCATAGAACTCTCGCTCTCTATCTCTCTCACGGCACTCTCTGGTTGACCCCCGCTGGTTCGTTCACCACAAAAGAAAGAATATATAAAATCGAGAAAAGGCGTTCCTGGCGTACCTTCTCCTCATTGTACTTTAACCTGCACCGAAGCTAAATGCAAAACTGAAGCAAGAGCAGATCATCTGATCATTCATCCGCGCGATCTTCAGCGAAGGAACCGGATAACGAATAAGATCACTGGAGGAATAACAATGGAAGGAGGAAGGCAGGCAGGCGGAATCGACGGGGAAGAGGTGACGTAAGCGATGAGGCGGTGAGCGGATTCCGACAAAGGCGCGGGCCAAGCGGTCGGATCACCACCCACCACAATCCTATAATAAAGGTGGTAACTTGAAGAAGCAAAGGACCACTCTTCTTCCTCCTCCTCCTCCTCCTCCTCCACAGTGATTGATGGATCCCCTGCTGTTTGTGATTAAACAATCCAGTGCCAACTCCTTCCAATTTTCTGTAGAAAAGTAATCCCACGCGCAAAAGTGAATTAAGAAAAATTGCTTTGAAAACTTGAAATTGAAAGATCCATTCACTGCAGTTCCAAAGGTCGTCTCTTTCATGGTTAGCATACCAATTTGCTCTCGTATCCGAGTTGATTGGTTAGCTTTTTAGTGTCTGCACATGGACTAATTTTGTCATTCTCCAGAACTAAAAAATAATCTGAAAATCAAACAGAGAGAAAAAAAAACAAAAGCAAACCTTTTGTCTACAATTATTGATCTCTATCAGCAACAATAACTTATTGATTCACTGAACCATTATCAGTCAAGTCACAGAGATAAATTATCAGAACTTGCTTGAGCTTATAGATTGGTTTCCCTCACTTGATCATCTTGCCTCTCAGTTTCACTCCAGTTAGCATAAATTCAGAACAGTAAATATGGCAATGGATCACTACAAACAAATATTTCAAGTTGTACAAAACGATGAAATAGCTAGAGCTAGCCTTAGAGATAAGACAGGCCATTCTACAATATTGTGTCGGTGGAGGCTGCCCTATGATGACTGATTAGTAGCTAAAATTATCTCATCAATCGTAACATCATAAGTCATCACTGTCAAGTAGAATATTGTGTGTGTGGTTGCAGCAGTGTGCATGCATTGATGAGCCAACATAGCAACCTGCCACCAATTAAATTAAACCCCTTGATGCTTTGAATCTAGCAAGTGGAACAACAATAATTTTCTTCTGAAACATTTAAACTAATCAATATGGACCAAAAGGAGCAGGTTTTGCCAGTTTTCAGAGGTTAAATGAAGGTAGTAGCTCGTTGGTGAGGTCAACTTAGTTTCTCAATTTAAAAACTGCTTATAAAATGAAACTACATGAGCCTTGTTATAATTCAGTAGGTCAGAAGCTACACATGCAAACACCTCAAATTATTCTGGAATTGAAGTGCCAAAATGTGGTCCAGAGCAACTTTGGAATGAATGGATAAACTTGCATGGCAAAGCAACAAGATGATATTCGCATGAACAGCTTGATCCTATTCTGAATCCACGAATCGAACTGAGGAAAGGAAAGGAAATGGAGAACCTGTGGAAGGGGTTTTCTTTATAGACTTTCTTGCTTAAATTTCTGGAAGAAATTGAGATGTGTCAGTGTACACCGCTTCCTACTTTGCTTGAGATTACTAAAGCAAATTCTATCTAAATAGTAAATGGTTTTATGGTGAAGTCTTTCCTTTACCCATCGATTCCCCCACCAATGAAACCCTATGTTTTAAATTCTAAACCCTACAACTACACAATTGTAATAGTTATGATCTCTATACAATTGTAATAATTATAATTTCACAATTATTAGAACTATATAAAAATTATAATTAATTTTATTATAATATAATATTAATTAGTATTGTTAAAAAATAAAATATTTATATTATAGTAGTTATAATTTATAATTATTATAATATAATATTAATTGATATTAATAAAAAATATATTTTATAACAACTATAAACTATCATACTAGTATCATTAATATTGATCAAAATTAAAATATCTATAGTATATACTAAATGAGAATATTTTTAAAAATAAAAATGAATGGAACGTTACTATAATAATAAATAAATAAATACATCCATTTCAATAAAGAAAAACATCCTTCTAATTTTTTACCTTTATTTTTTGATATATCTATATATATTTTTAATTCTAATAAATCTGTCAAAATCAAAAACTTAAATTATCATTTATTACGAATCAAACTTTGTTGAAAGACATACACAACCACTTTGCAAATCGACATCTTTCGGAGAAAAATTTGCAGCCACAGGTATTTGACAGCACTTTTCTAAGTAAATAATAATAATAAAAATAATAAAATATACTTTGATAATTCTCGATTACGAAGAACGGTTCCTGATGAAAGATTCAAGTATTAAAAAAATTCAAGAAGTCAATTGCAAAACTGAAGAATCCAAACTAGAATAATGCAAAGTTGCAAACTTGCGCCTTTCCAAGCTCACAAGTCACAAGAGGTAAGTAAATTAACACTCTTCTGAGGTAACATCGCAAATGAGGCTTTATCAAAACATAGCACTGGCCAAAACAATGAGAGCAAATGAGAAACATGTAAGCATTGTGCAACTAGTAAGTATCTTCCTCAAGAAACATGAACCAGTTTAGCATTGCCAATGGAACAATTAAGACTACACAATCATTTCCACACATCACAACACTTGTTCGCCCTTCGTATCGAGCACGACGTTATTAGATTTTTATATGAAACTCAAGTCTCTTATGCACTAACCATTTCTTCGTTTACTAGAGTTCACATCTACCTGCCCCATGCGAGTCCAGCAGCACCAGCAGAGGTGCCGGATCCCCCCATGAGGTGCAGAGTCTCATCTGGCATAACCTGAAGAACACCGGGTTGCTCTGCACAATTCAATTTAATGGAGAGAAAATTTGGTAAAATAGACTACACCAGTTGATTTTAACAGTAAAAAAAAATCATAAAACTCGACTAGAAAAGCACAGAGCAGCGGTTATTTGTCTAACAAATGCAAACAAACAGAAGCTTAAAAATCTTTCTGTTTGCTTTAGTTTCGTTTGTTTAATTAGAAAATAAACAAATTGAAGAAGAGGAATTATGCATTTTGAATTTTCTGGTTCGGCCAAAACAAATGAGAGCTAATTGCTACTGCATAAATTGATAATAATTGTGTGTTAAACATCAACCAAACCAATAAGTTCTTGATTCTCTTGGGATCCAACTGGAATTTTAGGAAAAATTGCAATTGAAACCTAAATATTAAATGGATGGAATCGGTTAAACAAGTTGAACGTAGCTTATTCACATCACATTAGCTTGCAGATGTGAAGATCTTGAGATCGATCAAGTGATGGGATCAGAATAGGCCAAGCAGAGTCAATATTACCTTAGTGTTTTCTGATTGCTTGATGCCTATTTGAATTTGCTAGTAAATTTTACCTTCTAATCTACATGCATAACTAGCAAGATTTGGAGTTCAAAGCAATCAAAAAAATTATCTTTTAGAACAAGAGAAAAAACAGATATGGATGCCAGGGGAAAGGCTGACGTTTTTGAATTTAGGGAAAGGATTACAATTTTCCTTCTAATCTAGATCCATAATAGTAAGATTTTGAGTTCAACATCGCAACAAACTATTCGAAATGAAATCTTTGAGAACGGGAAAAAGATGAGACCAATATGATTTATTCTTCATGCAAAGAAGATAAGAAACAACAAATAATCCAGCCGAACTCACTCGATAATTCCTCGACCTGTGACTTGGTCAGCTTCGCCGAGAATCCACTCGCTGCATGCGTGTAATGATAAATCAGGGATTCCTTGGAGGCTTCCTCGCTGCGAGAGAAATAAAATCAGACTTTCACCTAAAGAAAACCTAATCTTCAAACGCATACCAGGAAACTGAGATTTCCGCAGCAAAAATAGGAAATCATAACCCTAGCGAGCAAATCGACAGACCTGCCGAGAACGGCGGCGAGGGTTCGGATGTGGAAGGCCTCGGGTTCCTCAACCTCGGGCTTTCTTACGAAGACGATATGGACGGTAGCCTCTCCGGCTCCGGGAGCTTCGTGGTTGCATCGGCCATGGCGGAGGGCGAGACAGGGAGAAAGGAGGGGACAACTAGCACAGCGAGGGAAAGGAGGGCAAGTACGGAGAGAAGGGATCGGAACGAGGACACGGTCATCGTCGCCGGAGGAAGTGGGTTTATATAAACCGCTGGCCTCGAGTCGATCTCTTCGGCGTTAAGAAAGGCGATGCGAGGCAAATTTGGAATTGTGCGATGATGCTACGTTTTCTGAATTTTCACATTCCACGATATTCATTGACTTGAGCGAGAGGTAGAATTAATAAAAGTTTGAGGGCCAATTCAGAAATTTACCTTCCTTAATATTGTTTAGCAATTAACCTTCCTTAATATTACAATGGCGATTAAATATTATTTATTAACTCACCTTCCTTCCGAGCTGCCTTTAGATCTTTCCAGAGCCACCCACCATCAAGAAAATCCCTAGCTTTGGAGGAATAGGTACGTGGAAAATTCAGCATGATCTTATCAATTTCATGAGAAACCCAGGAAGTCAGAACATAAACCATTGAGGGATATAATGCAATAGATGTAAGAGAACTACGAGAGACCCAATAATCCTTATCAGGTTTACGCAAGTATGATTGAAACCCCATATATTTCAAAGGCAAGTCCGAATAAGAATA